>NW_015506159.1:326778-375331 GCF_001515645.1 Sinocyclocheilus grahami
AACATTAAACTCCGGCAAGAAGATAAAGTCCTTTTTGCAAAATCATAGACATGTATTTACAAATCAAGTATAATGGGAACACAGAACGATCTTGGAGAGAGTTTTACCAAGCTGACTGCTGTAACCGAACGCGACCAGGGTTTAAAGGCGGAACGAATGACTGACAGCCACAGCGGAGAAAAGAGTTTGTGTGAACTTTAACAGAATAATTCACACAATCAAAAAAAAAATAATTATCGGATTTGAATCGGCCCTCTCTGACCGATACCCGATCCAAGAAAAATGGCAGTATCGGCGCATCCCTACTTTAAACCCTGGTCGCGTTCGGTTACAGCAGTCAGCTCGGTAAAGCTGAGACTCCATGTTGCTTCAAGCGCATCATTCTGCACACTGGTGCTCATAGACTGTAAACAGTTCGTGTAAACAGACTGAAAACAGTTCGTGCTGCACTGTATTTGTTTTGTCCTATCGTATCTATCATATGTTGTTGCCTTATTAAAAATATGCAATACATTTAAAAGAAATGTATTTTAATTGTATAGTATATACTTATATATAAATACTGTACATTCATGAATGTTTTTTTAATGAATGGATTTTATAATAATACAAATAGCAATGTGTAACATTTTACCATATTTAGGGCAAGACTTTTATTTGTTCCCCACAAAATATTGTTTTTTTACTAAATGTTTGGATTTCTAAAATTATTGTGCACTGATTTTTCTAGAATAACTTTTGCCTAGTTTATGATACATTTTTGTCATAGATTATAAATATACATAGGCCATATTTATTGTTTATTTTATTTTTCTTTATAATGAAGTAGTCTGTATCTAGTAGACTGTGAAAGAATGATTATCAGTTCCACACACAGAGATATATAAATTCTACATTTATTTAAATGAGGGAAAAAAACTTCACTGGTATCGGCCAATACCGAACCCTAGGTATCAGAATCGGTATCGGAGGCGAAAAAGGCGAATCGGAGCATCCCTACTAGTTACACATAACTGTAAGCAGTTACTACAGACAATCTACCCTTCTGAAAAAAGACAAGTTAACTATACAATAAGTTATTTAGAAAAAGGACCTAACTAACTTTGAAGCCACTTAAACAGACAATATGTATAGCTTTAATTACTATGTGTATGTAGTATGACAAATGACAAATATTTCTCTGATTGTTTTTCACTGTCCGAGTTTTTTTGTGTCTTTGATTCCCATTACATGCAGAAACGGAGAAATACAATTTCTCACATACTCAGAATAACAGAAAAGCAAAATAGGTTACAGTAGGTAAATCCCTTCATAGGCACTGATAAACTTAATTATTTTAATAATAATTGTATTTGTTAAAAGTAGAATTAAATATATTGTTGTCTTTCAAATGCACGTTTAAAAATAAAAAAGCATAACCCATAGGAAAAAATTATTGCTCAGTGGTTGGTTTTTCTAAGCTCAGGAGACTCTCCTAAAATACTTTGAGAAACAGAAGTAGACACAAATGAGACATGATAAATATTTGATAAAAAAAACGGTCAAAACATTATTATTATAACGGTCAAAAATGTGGTGGAAGTAACAGAATATATCTTTATTGTCTTGCTGCAATCTCTATCAATACTCCATTATAGGAATATTTTATTGCTCAGTGGTTGCTCTTTCTAACCTCAGGATACTTAGTTGTGATTCTCATGTATTTCTCATTTTAGTCTCAACAGTGTCTCAGATGTTTCTCCTAAAAATCCTTTGGATAAATAAAAGTAGACACAACTGAGACATGAGAAAGTTCTGAAAGAAAGGAATCCAAAATGACAATGGGAGAGAAACGTGTGAGAAACATGGGAGATCTCTTTATTGTCTTGCTGTAATCTCTTGCAAAACTCCATTATAAAAATGTTTCACTGCTCAGAGGTTGCTTTTTTTATTGCAATGGGGTTTTTCACCTTTAATGGTCAGGACAGTAGGAGTAGAGACTGGAAACAATTGGACAGTTGAGAATTGAACAGGAGCAGGAAAGTACCTTTAGCTGGGATTTGAACCCATGTTGTCTGAGGTGCAGTTGTGCTTCACATCAATGTGCTGCCCGCAAGGCTATGGCTCTGACTGAGGTCATTCTGCGCTCAGGATACTAAGGGGTGATTCTCTTATATGTCTCACTGAGATATCAGCTTTGTCTTAAGATGCCTTCAGTTTTATTTTAGGAGAAACATTAAACTTTTACTAATATTGTAAATGCTAAAACCATCATTTAAATAGCATTAAACATTTCAGAATATCAAGGGTCACTAGTTTAAATGTTTACATTTATCTTCAATGTCCAGCATTGTAAATACACTACATTTTCCAAACACACTAGAAAGGACTTACAAGTGCAAGATGTTTAGTATAAGAGAAATACATTTTTTATCAAATGTAACACTAGTGTACCAGTGTTTTTTTGTTGTTGTTGCTTTGTTTAGCATTAAAATTTTGTCTTGTACAGCCCATTTTTGCATGTATGTAAATATAGATTATTGTTTTCTCTGTTAAATCACTGTGCAATAAAACACTGTCTACATAAAACAACTTCAAATATGACAATGCATATATTGTCTTTAATTGAAATGGTGTAGATACATGACATTGAAGCTAATCAGAGGCAAGAAAAATAAAATAAAAAAGGGATCTCTTTAACATTTCAAATATTTCTCCTAGACAGAAATGAGGTTACCTTAAAATTTAATGGAAACTTTTGCTTGAGTCTCCTGAGACAAAAAACTCTAACACTCTCACAATGGTCTTCTTTAAAGCTTTAGAAGAGATCTCAACAACATCACACACTGTGCTCAGATTTTTCTCCTTAACTAGAGACATTGGATCGCTCACATTTGTCTCCTCAAAAGTTTAGAATAGATCTCAACAACATCACACACTGTGCTCAGATTTTTCTCCTACACTAAAGACTCGAGAGCTCTCACATTTGTCTCCTCTAAATTTCAGATGTGATCTTAATAGCTTTACAAAGTGTGCACCAAGTCAAATGCCTCAATATGAGCTCAAACATTTCTACCATATAATATGTATTAATAATCAAATTAGTCAATTAATAATCAAGACTGAGTCATAAGCCATTTATGTGCCTTTCAGCAAATAAAGCTCCAGGGTTACATTTTCTGTAAATCAGTTTTGATTAAGGCAACCCGTACATTACTATTTCCAACAACAAATGATGTGCCTAAGTACATAAACATTTTCCTATAAAAAGTAACATTATCCTTATTTCTGCATAATTTCTCTCTCAATATAGCCTTTAACTCTGAATTTATGATTTCCCCCCTTTATTTAATGCCTTTCAAGTACTTCACTTGATGCACACTTTGTAAAGTTGTTGAGATTTCTTCTAAAGCTTTAAAAGAGACAAATGTGAGAGATCCATTGTCTGTAGCTAATGAGAAAAATCTGAGCACAGTGTGTGATGTTGTTGCGATCTCTTCTAAAACTTTAAAAGAGACAAATATGAGACCACCATAGTCTTTAGACTAGGACAAATATCTGAGCACAGTGTGTGATGCTGTTGAGATCTCGTTTAAAGCTTTAAAGGAGACCATTGTGAGAGTGTTAGAGTTTTTGTCTCAGGAGAAACGTTTGAGAAGCGGGAAACTCAAGCAAAAATCTCCACTTGATCTTAAATAACCTCATTTCTGTCTAGGAGATATATTTGAGATGTTAAAGAGGTCTCGCTTTTGATTTTTCTTTCCTATGGGAACGTCCAAGAAAAACAAACATGCAAATCCATTTAAATTTGCTATGGTAGTTTAAGGTAAGTGCTCTTGTGTAACATCTCATTCAGTGTTGATTTTAAACATCTTCTTGATTGTTTACAATATTTCCAGGATTGTTTTCAATGGATTGGCATATCAAGTGTTAGATCTAAACCCATTAATAAGTATTAGTTGGCCACTATAGAGATTTGAATTTTGGTTGGCAATTGTTGTCTCTACACTGTTACATGTCTCACTATGTTAAGTAACTCAGTAGAAATCAGTGCTCTTTTTGTTCTCTTCCCTATAAAGTATTGCAGTACTCTTTTACCTTAAACAATTTAGTTTCCAACAATTTAGTCTTCTATTTCGCCAATGAAAATGGTTCCAAACAAAGTCGGAGCAGAACATTTGTGCATCTCAGAGCAACACTGTGTTACGTTCCTGAATGAATCTGTTTTTGAACAAATCATTTGAGTCAGTGATTCAATAATCCATTCATAAATGCCTTGTCCAAGTACCCACACTTGTGGGTTTGGCCACTTGAGAGCACATGCACACGACAGGAAGTAGGCCTAAGTGCGCAAGACTCTCGCAGGTCTTAAAAGTGCCAAAGTGTAGTGCCCTTAACGCACACTAAATCCACGCTCCTGACCAGTATTCGAGGCTTAGTGTATCCAATCATGCATCATGTTCTGGAAATAAATTATAAGACGTTTTGCCGAGATCTCGCAAGAGGTCACGGAAACCTTTCCAATGCAAGTTAAAAATTAATAATATTTATATATTACGTACAACTTGGTAGTAAAACAAAGTGTTGCATGTTTTATTGGTGCAAAGATGAGTGTATTTATTTTGTACAACATTTGCAACTGCTTTTATCACTTAATTAAAAGCACCACAAATTAAATCGTGTTGTCTGTTATATGGACTACTGAACAGACATTTATTTTCAAATGAAAAGTATTGAAAAAAAATCTATGTAAACATTTGCATTTTTACAACACACATTTTTACAACACACATTTTTACAACAAGCGTGTCCCATCAGGTAATAAAAAAGTTCTACACACACTTGTGGTCTTCATGCTCACTTCAACACTTGGGCCAAATACAGGAAATACGTCATATAATTAGTCCAGTGGTCAAGTGCAAAGTCCGCAAGTGTGGGTATTTGGACAGGGGAAAAGACAGCCACTTGCTTTGTTTCTAATTGAATCAGCTGTTTTGAACAAATCGTTTGAATGAATGATTCAATGAATCACTCGTTAAGACTTGCTGCAACATACTGGCAGTTTTAGTGTCATATTTATGGCAGGCCTAAACCAGCCAAGGTACAAGCATAAAAACACACTAAGGAAATTGTTGTTTAATTATTGTTATCGTGAACATCACAAAAATATTGAGATATATATATATATATATATATATATATATTGTCAACATCACATACCCCTAATTGGCAGGTAGGTTGTACTAGGATAAATTGATGGGTAGATTATTACGTTGGTAAGCTGATGGGTGGATTAATGAGCTGATGGATAGATTGATAGGTTGATGAGTAGAATATTATTTTGGAAATTATATTAATAGATTGGAAGGTTAATCGCAATATTGATATGTTGGTATGTAGATATGTGCCAGTGTTAACTTATGGGGAACTGATTTAATAAATTATTAAATATATAATTTGTTATTTTGTGATGCAGACATTCAGATATGTCAAGTGTCTAGATACTTCTGTAGCTGTTGTATATGCAATGATGAATAAATCTGCAGTCATGGGATAAAGGTCTCTCCTTTTTGTAACAGAAACAACAATTAGCAAGGTCTAATTTAAGTACATTTTGAGGTAACTAATCATTCATTTCAAACAATCATAAGTCATTATGATATGAAGACCTTTCCTCTCTCTTACATAATTATTTTACATAATTCATTTTACTATGAAGAGACCCCTGCACACTTCTTTTTTAAATGATTGACCTTTTTTAGAGAGAGGTCTTGAAAAAGTCTCAATTTTCTTATTTTGGTTCCTATTAGCAACATAATTATGCAGAGAAAGTTTTGTGAAGTCACAGAGAGTAATTTCCCTTTTTAACCAAAAAGGGTTCACAAATATCCACGAGAGAGCTCAAATTAATTACGAATCTTATGATTGTCAGGCAGTAATGTGGTGATGTTGCTGTGCTAATGGACTCCTTAAATGGATAGGTTATAAAACTGTATAGTTAACCTTTATAAAGACCTTTAAAGAGAATATTGGCGGAATTTTGTAGACACCAGAATAGACTGTGTCATTAACACACATATGCAAACTTCAGATAAAACTCTAAAGGGCATAGAGTGCCACTTTAGCTCACATCTAAAACTTGGAATTAATGTCTTGGTTCAGCTTAATGGCAGTTTGAAATATTTTCATGTAGAACTAATACATTGTGACTTAACGCAGATCATTCAGAAATTGTATGTGCTTTAATGTGCTTCACTCACCAAAATATTGATGTATTTGATGAAACATCATAATAATGAACAACAATTTGAATGTATATTTTAGGGTTACTATGTTATGAAAACTTAAGAATATGAGGGAATAAAAAAAAAGAATAATATTGTGATTGCAGTCTCTAATAAATTATATATATACTATATATATATATATATATACTCTCTCTCTCTCTCTCTCTCTCTCTCTATATATATATATATATATACTGTATTTATATAGGTGTGTGATCCCTGATATTTAAATTTTATGTTACTAGTAAAGGCTTTTTTTCAAAAGTGACTTCAAGTGAGCATTAAATGGAATCTACAACACATTTAACTTCAGTAATGTGACACATTTCCAACTGAAACAGGATATTCAGTGGGAAGGTCTGATTTGATTTTATTCATGAGGATTTGTTTTGATCGTGAGGGAGTGAAACATGTTAAGCTAGCATATTATTGGTTAATATTAGGCGATTTTTCCTCACCCACACAGCCTTCCGTATGTCAACAGAAAAGAAAAAGTTGTTTCATAGACAGAGAAAGTTATTGCATTTTGATGCAAGAAAAAAATAACATTAAGAATATGAATAATGCAAAATAAAAAAGTCATTGTCATTTTAATATTAAAAGACTACAATATATATACAGGTGCATCTCAATAAATTAGAATGTTGTGGAAAAGTTCATTTATTTCAGTAATTCAACTCAAATTGTGAAACTCGTGTATTAAATAAATTCAATGCACACAGACTGAAGTAGTTTAAGTCTTTGGTTCTTTTAATTGTGATGATTTTGGCTCACATTTAACAAAAACCCACCAATTCACTATCTCAACAAATGAGAATATGGTGACATGCCAATCAGCTAATCAACTCAAAACACCTGCAAAGGTTTCCTGAGCCTTCAAAATGGCCTCTCAGTTTGGTTCACTAGGCTACACAATCATGGGGAAGACTGCTCTTCTTCTTCTCCACGCACACTAAAAAGTTTATTGGGCAACGAGAGCTCTCCAGCGAATGCGATCAAGGGTCAGATCATTGGCTTTTTTCCATGTGATGTTTAGGTAACTGAGGTCATTGATGAAGGTTTGGCACCAGGTCAGTCGTGGTCGACCCCTGTATCATTGTCCTCCAGGTGGAACCCACTGGAGTGCCTTGAATGCGGCTGCTTTCCATCTGTATAATGTGTCCAGCCAGCCACAGGCGGTGGTCTGTAATCATTATGCTAAGGCTTGGCATATTGCTTTGTCGCAGAACTTCCTCATTGGTAATGTGATCGTAGTATCGAATACGTAGTATTCTTCGCAGGCAGCGCTGATGGAAGACGTCTACCTTGTGAGAAATACGAGCTGATGCCTGCTACGTTTCTGCTGCATAAGTTGACATCGCAAGGATGATAGTTGTATACAAGCGAAACTTGATGTTAAGTGAGATTGACGTAGATGACCAGGTCTTGCACATTTGTTGAAAGCCAGATGTTGCCTTGCCAATCCGGCATTTGACGTCTATCTCTGCATCTCCATTTTGTCCAATAGTGCTGCCAAGATACGTAAACCTACTAACCTCTTCAATGTCACTTTCATCAACCTTAATCCTTGGTATGTCAGCTTGAGTGCCGATATGCATGACTTTTAATTTTTCGGCACTAATGTGTAATCCAACCTTTGCTGCTTCTTCATGCAAGCTTGATGTTATTTCCTGTAAATGGTAACTGTTTTCAGCGAGCAGAGCTATATCATCCGCAAAATCAAGATCAGTGAGGCAGTTCTGTCCATCCCAATCAATGCCTGCATTTGGTTTTACCATAGCCTTCCTCATGACAAAATCTAGGGCCACTATGAATAAAAATGGTACAATGGTAAAATAAAAGATACATCCTTGTCTGACACCGGTCTCAATGGCAAAGAAGTCAGTGTGGCCTGTATCTGACTTGACGCACCAGCTGGAATTGTTATACAATGATTGGAAGACAGATATGAATTACTTTGGCACACCATACAATTGTAAAATATGCCATAAAGATTCACGATGGACACTGTCAAAGGCTTTCCTGAAATCGACAAAATTGAATGAAAGTTTATACTCTACACATTGTTCAATGATGTTTCATAAAGCGTAGATTTGCTCGCTACATGATCGTCCTTTCTGGAAGCCAGCCTGTTCTTCTCTGAGACGTTTGTCAATGGCTGCCTGCAATCGTCTTAGGAGAACTGTGGAAAACACTTTTCCTGGTACTGACATGAGGGTTATGCCACGCCAATTTGTACATTCCGCTTTATTCCCTTTCTTTGGTAGCTTAATGATGGTTTCCTTTTTCCAGTCTTCAGGAACAGCTTGCATTCACCAACATGCATTAAAGAGATCTTTAAGCTTCGCAACTACAATGGGACCACCATATTTTAGAAATTCTGCCTGAATTTTATCCAAACCAACTGCCTTATTTGATTTCTGTAACTTTATGGCAATTTGAACTACTTCTGCTGTTATATTGCCTTGTACCACATCTAGCTCCTCCTGCGCTTCCTCCTTGCCAAAGTCATAGGTGTTTAAGGGAAGCGGCTGATTTGATGTCTCTCGGAAGTATTCAACCCATCGGTCGTTCTGTTCCTCCCCGGTAAGGAGCAACTTACCATTCTTGTCTTTGATTTATATATTATATATACAATATATATATATATATATATATATATATATATAATTAATCGTGATTAATCACATCCAAAATAAAAGGTACATTTTTTGCTAATTAAGCGATTTTTTTTTTTTCTAAATTAGGTGTTTCCATAACTCGTTTCTGATATAATACTTCAAAATGTGCATAAAAACAGGGTGATGGGAACATAGGTACAGTGACTCACCCAGTCCTGCAGTACATAAAATTCATAATTTTCCATTTACCATTTGACCTATTACGAAAAAAAATATATACCATATTTACAGGAAACCATGTCAGGGCTTTACAGCTGATGAAGGAAAGGTGATGCTTGAAATCGTTGTTTCAGCTTTTTTAAGAAAAAAAAGAAGATGATTTAAACATCATTGTGAAAAAGAGTGGAGAGAGTGGACTATTGAGACTATTCAGAGTGATATGTGAGGCTTTTAGCATCAAAAGCTTCACACAAATGGGAACCCGGTAGTGACGGGTGAACGGGCAACGTCCCCTTCTATGAGCATTCTCATCAATGGCCGCTTTCACACATATCAAGCCTCTTCATTCACATGCAAATGCCTCATCTTGAGCAAAAAGTTGGATGGACTTCCTGAAGGATCAATGAGCCCCAAAGAAGCGGTTGGGTGTTTGTGTCGGACGGGCATGTGATGAGATACCACTTTGCACCATCTCTGGGTCACAAGCGGAGGGAGGGAGAGGGTGGCCTGGAGAAAGAAACGAAAGAAAACGTCAAAAGGGATTTGTGCAGATCCCCAAAAAAGCACAAGAAGCATGAAAATGATCAAATCCTTGCTTGTTGTAGAACATCACTATTTCCATACAAATACATTTTGCTTTATTTTTCATTTCTAGTGCTCCCCTGCCAGGCTGTAGTTACCCTGCTTTTTCAGAAGCTCATCTGTTGTCTTGATCCTTTTCTAATGTAACGCTTCGAAGAGTTTTAGGAGACTTTTGTGTTACTGGCAATATATGTGAATGTTGAAAAAGCTCCTAAAAATTGCTTTGAAAGAATGATGTAAACAGACTGTGGCAGTTCTATAACAAGACTAGTATTAAACCAACTTACCTGTCAATCTCTTCTATAATTTCCATGGATCATGGGGAGTATTTGCTTGTTTTCTAATATGAGGGCATTCCTCTGATTTGTAAAGCTTGGAGGCCCCTACAGGTCATAATATATAGTTGGACCTCTTTGGCTGAAGCTCCTCAGCTGCTATGAAAATGCAGTTGCACAGTGTAATGTCCTGGTTTAAATGACCCATCAATGGTACGTTGAGCATAAAAAGCTATGAATTGACCAAGTGGCTCTAGAATCAATCAACCAACCAACCAACCAACCAATCAAATAAATATATTAAAATTTAAATAAATACATACATACATACATAGATACAGCAAATGTATTTTACTCATTTTTATTCATGGAAGTCTAAGCATATTTTCGTATTACAATTTATATTAGGCTACACTTTACATCTACAGTGTAAATGCATAAATAAGTGCCAAGTTATATTAATTAACAGCATGTACTTAATATAGGTTTAGGGTTTGGTTTATGGTTTATGGTTAGTTGCTTGTAATTATGCATAATTTACTGTTATTACTATAGCAAGTACAGTAACGTAACATGGACACTAGGGCTACACGATTAATCGGATGTGATTGTCATGCGCATCTTGTCAGTAAAGCCGGTTCTGTGATTAGTAGTAAATCTCCAGCATGTGCTCTCAGATGGAGCAGCATTTACTACACAGACGTGATTATGAAATCGAAGAAATTGTTCTGCGATTATGAAAGCTGTTTGCGTAGCTTGTCAGTGAACTACTGCTCTGTAGTAAATGCTGCTTCATCTGAAAGCACACAAAAATACCACATTTAATAACATGTTTTTACTCCAAACTCACTTCATAACGTCAGTCGAGTGTTTGAAATAAATCCTTCTGTGAGATGATGTGGCTTCTTACACAGAATAAAGCACACAACATATTTCATAGTATTCTAAGCAGTGATAAAGGCTATGTCATTTAGCATTGCATTATTATATACTTCATTATAATAAAAATTATAATAAGACGAACTCAGATAAACCATATATTGTCGTAGTCATGTGTTTATTAGTCATGTTGAATTTATCAAAGCAGTTACATCTTCTGTTTATTCAGCAACCACTATTGGGATTTCCTGGGTTTCTTCTGCGGGCATATTTGGAGTTTCAGCACGAGAGAGCCCTCTGGCCTTTGGATGGAGATTTACTGCTGATCACAGAACCATGTTTCACTGAAAGATACGCATGACAATCGCAGCTTCTGCCTAATCGCGATTTATCACCTTTGCGATTTAATCTTGATTAATTGTGCAGCCCTAATGGACACTATAATGGTAACACTTTTTTTGTTTTTTTGCAATTAATGGGGCTATTCCAGGAAAAGGTTTATGCAACATACCCAGGTACATTATCGAATAAGAAAATAGATAACCTCAATTAACTTATTTTCTGAATTTATACACGTTATTTCCAGGGTTAATTTAGCACATGCGTGTGTTAATTCAACTACTGTATACTATATGTTTAAACAGCAGCATGTCTTACATACAGTAGCTTAAAGGCACAATATGTAAGATTTTTTATTAAAATATCCAAAAACCACTAGAACAGTGTTATATATTTTGCTGACTTGTGTACTTACATTATCCCAAATTTTTCGAAGAATGTTTAAATCCAGAGAAATAAGCAATTTTAACTAGTGACACGGACCGTGTCCATACTGTCATTATGTTGCCTGCCAATGACGTCATAACTAGAGCCTGACCGATATATTGTTTAGCCGATATTATCGGCCGATATGAGCCTGTCGCCGATATATATCGGTATCGGCAAATATGCCACCGATATGATTTTTTTTTACAGAACATATAACGCAGATTAAATGCTTCTGAATGGTGTAATTACTTAGTTTGTACAGCAGCGCTCCATTGTTTGCTTCTGTCGACCCAGGTCAGTGTAGTGTAGAGATGCACGGATGAGCTCAAACTTCACCCGAGTCCGCTGCTTCAAATTATCCGCCCGCACCTATATTTGATCGTCACATTACAATGATTCTAATTCTTAATTTTGCATGGTGATATGATGAATGGATGGCTCATTTTTAACAGCAGATTCAGTGATGTTAGAGACTAGAGCTGATCTGCGCATCACGGCACGCGTCTGTGGCACATTAAAGCCTGTGTTACAGCCACCGGAGCTGATCGCGGCTGGACTGGTGTTTATACTGGCCACGCCGCGGCCCAGAACTCATGCTTATCACATCGCACGGCACGCGTCCGGTGTATGTTGTCTACACTGGATGCAGTAAACTGATGCCTCGTTCTATTTATGACGTGCTGACACAAAGTTCAGATGATTTTCAACGGTTGCTTTGTCGCGTCCTGTTGTGGCGCGGACATGGTGTCAGCATAGTTTGTCAGTACAGTCAGTAACGTAGCAGATTGAAAAGTTAGTATCTTTCTGCAGTCGGTGGTGGTTTGAGTCTGTTGAATGGTGATTTAACGCTAAGTTGTCACCTAGTTGGAGAGACTCAATGCTAAGTAAATAAACAACAATGTTCCCGTCTTTTACTCTCACAATGAGCTTATCATATTCGTTTGCTACATTAGTAGGGCCCTATGATTTCCGCAATGCAAAAAACATGAACAGAATCGTGGAATCCAGTCATAATAATGGAATTTCATGGAATTTGTCTTATTTTTGATGAATAAATAAAAAAACAGGTCAGTACATATACAGTATATATATAGACTGTGTCTGTGAATATTAAACTGCAAAAATACTATTTAAATATGAATGTTCTGCATGTTCATTTGATTACCAGAAAATACACAACACAGAGTTTGTGAAAAAAAATATTATTAATTATTATTATTTATTCATTTTAGATGTTTATATTTGGAAAAGCTGTGCTTCCTGCATAAACCTGCCCCTGTTGGTTTGGCAGTAGCTTGCTTGGCCTACACAGTTACCTTGTTTAATTTCTTAATTCTAAGTTATATATATTTAGTTCTATCTGTGTTATTTAAGTTATTTATAATAAGTGAAGTGAAGTTTACTGTTAAGTGCACTGATGTCAGACTAATTTTGAATAATAAAGTTTATTGTTAAATACCCTGCCTCCACTACATAGGCCTATGTTTGTCACATCATTATAAGTGTTTGATCACCACATTTGAGTTATCATTGCAAAAAATGTGTTTATGTGTATATATTATGTTTATGTAGACTATATACTGTATTCTATATACAGTACCAGTCAAAAGTTTGGACACATGAATGGGAAGTGTGTCCAAACTTTTGACTATACTGTACTATAATATAGCCTACACATAAAGAATATCGTCTGATATATCGGTATCTGTCTTTTTTACTCCCTAATATCGGTATCGCCCTCGGCCCCCAAAATACCCATATCGGTCAGGCTCTAGTCATAACCCCTCGATTTCCGGTTTGTTTTGTAGAAAACATTAAAAAGCTTTAATATGTTGTGTGTTTTAATAGACCAGTGACGACCGCACAGAGTAGCATTATAACAGAACTTTCAAATGTATCTAGTATGATAAAACAGCTCTGCTTTTTTCCCACGTACACATGACCGGAAGGAGCGGAAGCACTTGACTGTGGCATAATAAAAGCTCCGCTGCTTTTGAGCCACGTGTCACGCTCGTTCAGCGGCCTCGTTTTGCTTTGATGGCTTTCAGCCTCACCCTGCTTCATACTACGACGTTAATAAATCATTAGCTTATCCATGAACATGATTTTTGCCCAAGTCCCGTCGGATTGCATCGGCTGTGGGCAACTCCCATGATTCCACACTCAGTCACGGTTTCATCAAACTATGCCTTTGTCTCTTTTTTTATTTAGAATACGCGCCCTCCAGTGGCGAAAATGTCATATCGTGCCTTTAACTGTGAATATATTGGCAGCAACAAGTCTCTGTACTTGTTCTGCAGCAGAAGCAATAATCAGCAGTAGCTTAGCAGATCTATTCCACTATAACCAAATACATTAACAATGTCATATCCATTACCATGTCAAACTATTCCAAGGGTTGTCATAATTGAAATATAGTAATATAATTAGTATAATAATTAAGTATATATAATAATTAAGTGGTTTGCTCAAGGCTTATCTTCTTTAAGAGGAAAAAAGGACAATTGGCTATCCCCCATCACTCAAGTTCAGCGACCGTCGAGATGAAGCATGAACTAGAGTTTTGGGATCCATTGTTGAGCTTGAGCATGGAAAATAAATACCACATGTGTGTGGCTGGTTTCTATATACCGTACAGCAGTATACTATCCATTTGCTGTTGCCAACCTCACTTCAATGGAGTGCCCACTTTTCAGGAGGCTCCTGTGTTGAGCCAGAAATGCATTCCTTGTTGGAGAAAGGGGCCATACAGAAAGTGCCTCCTTCCAGAGGAATACAATTTTTACAGACATTATTTTCTGGACCGGGGTTTGTGGCCTTTCCTAGACTTCTGCTAACTTTCATGCTCAGGACATTCAGTTTCCGAATGCTGACACTGAAACACAATCTGTCTCGAACAGGAGATGCATATTCCATTTTCAAATCATCTAGAGACATAGGAAGTTTTTCAGCAAAGATTACCAGTTCAGGGTTCTTCCTATTGACCTGGCCTTGGATGCTTCTCTAGAGATTAAACTAACTCAATGAAAGGCTGATTCTAAGGCGGTCAGAGAAATTGGTAATTCGACATCGAGACTTGGTTCTTGATTATCTACAGAGGTCAGGTTGAGGCTAAACCTAAAAGATAGTTTTTTTGTTGTTGTTGATACCGTCTGTGATGAGAGACTCTTTGAATGGATCAACAGTCACAGAGTTTGATCCTGTTGGCATACTCATTCATAATTACTGCATATGCTGTTGGTCATCCCCAGTTTTTGACACATTTAATTAGATGGAAATTGTCTCAGCAAGACAGCCCTCGTTAGTAGTTTGGGGTGGGGTTTCACAAAGGATGCCTTGTCTGTGGAGTCTGGAGGGCAATCATCTCAAGTGGCACATGAAATGCCCTGAGATGATAGCAGTGTTTCTGTCTTAACCCACTTCCTTTCGGGCCTTCTGGACTGACATGTGAGAACAGACAACATGTTGGTAGTTTTGCACTTAAACTGGCAAGGAGAATTGTGCTCTTGCACCATAGAGATTAGCAAGGCTCTTTCTACTCAAAATAAGTTTCTGTAGCTAAGGGTGGTACAAATCCCCAGCAGTTGAACCTGGTAGATTCTGGAGCAGGATGTTGCATTAGGTGAAAAATGCTGTTTAGTTTTTCTATGAGGCGCATGGGTTATCTTCGCCTCTTGGTATTTGAGCACACTCTACTAGAGGTGTTGCTTCTTAGGCATTATCTAAGGATGCGTCTTTGAAAGATAATTGCATGGCAGCGGATAAGGCCTCCACACATGTTTATCAGATGGTTGGATATTTATCTGATTCCTGGTTTCTATGTTTTGTTTGTCTATATGGGTGTAAGTTCTTCATTTATGTCTGTGCAACTACAGTGTTCATGGACTTGTAAACTGGCAGTCACTTTGTAGTATTGCACTGTGGTATAGTGTTCCCATAGCATCAGCTATCACTGAAGAATGGGAAAGAGAGAGAGAGAGAGGGGGGGGGGGGGGGGGGGGAAAACCAACCGAAGTGAAGAAGTCTTCAGGATGTCCCAGAGTGTCCAACAAGCACCAGAACCATCTGCTCCTGAGGAGTCAGCTACAGAATCATGTCACCAGCAGTGCATGCACTTAGAGCCCAGATTGCAATAAAAAATAAATAATAATAACAAAAAAAAAAAAAGACCAGTGTCACTAAAGATGGAAAGGTATCAACTTCCCCAGCTCTACAATTGGAAAAATACAAAACAAAAAAAACCCAGTCAACTTGAATCCCACCTGTGAGAAAATTTTCTGTGACTTCTCATAAAACAGCAGGTTTTATTGTAAACTCTAAAATTGATCAATCCAAAATGATTTTTTAGTGGGGCACATGTTGAAGATTGGCAGACAGGCTGTCAACTCGTTAATTAACAAACTGTTTCCTCACAAAATAAGCTTTTTCAGGGTACTCACGCCTATAAGTGTCTCAGTGTACCACAGTGGTATGCTTTACGTACTTTTTTTTTTTTTTTTGCTAACCCTCAAGGATCCCTTTGCGTTTCCATGGTGACTCTTGGACTTGGTGCTCTGTTGAAAAAAAAATCTTGAGTGGCTTATTAATTTAATAAAACAATGTTGACAGCAATATGATAAAGAAGTATTGTTTTTAAATAATAATCAAAATCAAAATATTTCTTCCGCCAACTAATATAGTTCATTTGTCTTAATGAAAAACATTCACAGTTGCCAAGCAACGTGATTCATTAATTATATAATATGCAGTCACAGGTTTGTAGTTATCTGCATTTTACAACAGCTTTCAGTGCTGCTCATCCAGACTTTATACTTGAGATGATAAGCGAAAATGTTATCAGGTCTTCCCATGTATCCATGCCAAACCATAATATGATATGTCTCTTGGCAACAATCAAAGTCTGTTGGTTTCTCAATAAGATGCATGCGGTTCCTTTTACTGAGTTAGAACATGCAAGACATCCCATAGGCAATGGTTTTGTCAATTTCTTTCTCAGATGCTTGTTCATGAAAAATAAACATGTCTGTGGAGCTTGGAATCATTACAGAAATAGTTGTTGTGTATGAACATATTATCAGTAAGAGCACAAGATGTTCGATCGATGTTCTGTCCATCTATTAATACTGATTTAACAAAACAAAAAAAAACATTAGAGGGATTTATGCTTAAAGCAAGAAGAAAAATGCCAATGTTGTAATAAAACTGAAAACAAGTTTTTACAGTTTCTTTTTGTTTGAAGGATGTATAATATAGATTAAATAAAAAGACAAAATACAATGTTTTCAGCTAGCTTGATTATGGAGGTTTCATGCCAAGACATGATTCATATTTGCTCGTCTCTGGAGCGAAAAACACTACATAATATTGCAGCAGAATCACTTTTTTAGCCTGGACCTGCATCTAATCAGACAATATTATGAATATGTACAGGTAATGGGCTTCCTAATTCATGCTGATGTGTGTTTGAAATATAACGCGCTTGTGTTTTTTGAAAAGGGAAGACAAATATGATTGCTTAAAATCAGGTGCAGGCAGACTGTTTCCTGCTGTGCCAATGTGCCTTCTCATCTTCTTTTCAATTGCGTATTCTTTGGCTTTGGATGCCGGGCGCATCATACAGGCTGGAGGTAGAGGTCTGACGCTACTGTCAGTGCCGGGAGACAAGGCACTAAAGCACCTTGACAACACACTCATGAAAGCAGCACAATGCAATGCTGTTTTTAGCTGGCAGGGCGCTTACTCATATCAGCTAGACGTGGGCTAATGGCGAACATGCAGATAAGTGAGCTTCTTTAAATGAGTGACATTAGCAGGCATGACTGTGAACCTGTCAAGCTTGACTTCTGCAGGACAGAATATTTAGTTCCATCAACCTTGAAGAGCTACTGATCATGCTGTTTTAAACACCATGTGTGGCTCATCCTGGTGTTGACTTAACCGTAGGGTCTTTCCCTCTATAGCAACGATCCTTGGTGAACAACATCGGTCTCTGTTAGAGCAGAGATGCTCTAAGTGTTGACAGATACAATGGAGCATCATTCGTCCTCAGCACAAATACAGTTGTTGGGTGGGGGGAGTCAGTTGTCTTGTCTGCTGCTTACCTACAGTCTCATAGTCTTGAAAGATGATTTATGCACTGATAAGCCACAGCATTAAAACCACTGAGAAGAGATGAAGTAAATGACATTGATTATGTTGTTACAATGGCAAACTGTCAAGGGGTGGGATATATTAGGCAGCAAGTAGTCTCAGCCTCAGACGTCACGCCCACGGACTGTTGGCTAAACGTATGATGCATATGGCACACAAAAGTGGAAACACTTCAGGAGTTTTGAAGTCACCATCGGATTGGTTTAATTATACAGGATTTCCAGTAGACGTGTCGAATATGTTGTTATTATGTTGTTTATGATTATATTATTAACTTGATGATTACACAGCATGACATTCATTTATTCATTTGTACAAATTGTATAAAAGATTTCCAAACCCATATGAAACCACAAATTAATACATTTCTAACAACTCGGCACCTTATGACACATCATTTTATTCATGCTTAGTAATCTTTTATTGAGTCTGTGGAAAGGAGAGGGAGTTGGGAGCTCATACGTGCTCATAGTTTTATTTATTTATTTATTTTAGATCATCTTAAATGAGTACTTTATTGTTTTATTGCTGGGCTACATCAAACCAGCCTTATACACCTCTAAACAGAAACATTTGCTAAAATGCTCCTGATGTCAAGTGAAGGATATTATCTCTCACAATGGTGTTTTTCCTGGTTTGTGGTCAGTTCATTCAGCAAATCCATTAATGGGAAAATTCCAGATCTTTTGCTGTCATTTTGAAAAGCTTAATTGACTGTCTAATTACAATCTAATTGAAATTTGCTAAAGCTGTTTTACAGACCATGAATATTGTATCTGTCTGAGAGCTGCACACACAGTCTGACACAAAAGAGTAGCATCTCACCTCTGCTGTGCTGAGTGAGACTCAGCAGCCTGATTATGTTGCATTGTTTCACACAGAGGAAATGACAAAGACAGTAGCTTTGTCCCGCTGACCCAAGTGCCCAGGGTTCGTTCCCAACTGGGGCAGCCTTTCTGCAGTCCTTAGTAGCAGTACTTAAACTTGTGAACTTTTGCATAAATCAAGTCCCTGTTTTATCGTTTAGACAAAATTCACTTAAAATTTAAAAGGTTAGCTGTGGTCCACTTCCTTTCAGAAACATCTGCATGATTGCACATTTGAGGATTGTGTATGATTGATGCATTAAGTCACATGAGTCAAAGTGTGACAGTACTTTTCTAAAATAAAAGGTTCTTCTGAATAAAAATGGAAATAGATGATTTCACTGTCAAGTAACTATAGTCAGTTCCAAGCAACATAGTTGCATTAATGGGACAGTTAATCAAAAAAAATAAAAAATTTAGATGAGATGAGGGGGTAAATTCTGAGTGGCTGGCATGATCGCCAATCATACTGCTCATCAGAACAGGACTAACTAAGATTCTAAGATTATCAGCTAGCCTGATAATTAGTCTAGGTAGCCTGCTTCAGACACAATTTCACTATTGCTAATAGTCAATAAAGATATAATTACATGTGTTTGAAGTTCTCTGAAGGCATACAATATGCTTTATCAAACAGACTGAAATTTTATGTATTTATTTTATTTATTTACTTTTTTGTCTTGTTGACTACTTTGGTCAAGCTTCAAAGAGCGCAAAACAGATTCTATCCTCAAAATCTCCAATATGCAAAATATGTTACCACTGTATTCTAGTAGACTGTGCACTGCTCTCATGGAGTTGTGCTAGTCATAACTTCTCAACATGCTAATCAGATCTTCTATAATTTCTTTTGAGACAATGCAAAACCACATGGCATGTAAGACTGCTTTGGACCCCTATGTTGCATCAGCAAGTGCGCATCACAAAGGAAAACACGCTGAGAGAAGAGGTAAAACAGGTAATCGGGGAGATCTAGAATCAGTTGCATAAATCTCAGCATGGCCTGTCGTTTATAACACCTGGGCCACATTACTAAACAGCGACATTAGCTAGAATGAAACATGGTGTCTGTTGCTCTGCCAATGGCTGCGGGATTGTCCGCTCCAGAGATTTACAATCCAGTTCACTTCCCACTCAGCTCCAATCCACCAACCAAAAGACTTTCTATTCATGGAGCAATGGCACAATCGTAAATATCTCTTTGAGCCGCTTGATGTCTGTTGTGAATTTGCCTCTGTTTCTTTGTGGCCAGGCACACAACATTGATAAGGAATGGAGTTCCCTTCTCAGCTTGTAAATGAATGCCCATTGTGCTCATTCAAAGCGTTATGCATGAATTGTCTTGTCGATAAATCCCAGCACAAGCTGAGAAAAATAGCAGCGTGTGAACCATGAGATAGTTCAGTGCACCCTAAACAATGTTTATACCCCAGCGCTTACAAGCTACCTGTGGAAGCCTAGAAGATGCAGGGTGCATCGACCAGACTAAAACGTTACATCGATCGATATCATTCCCATTGGAGGACATTACTGTATACGTGCACTTGGTGGCTATTTTATTGACTACACCTTTCTAATGCTGCGCATGATGCCTCTTTGGCCCCAGAACAGCTTGAATTCTTTGCAGCGTGGATTCAGCAAGGAGCCAGAGACATTCCTTAGAGATTCTGGTCCATGTTGACATGACTGCATCTCACAGTTGCTACAGATTTATTGATTGCTCATACATGCAGCAAATCTGCTGTTCTACATCCCAGTAGTGCTCTGCTAGCTTGAGATCTGCTAACTGGAGGGAGGTGTAGTACAATGAACTCAATAGATTTGTTCCAAAATCTTGTTGTGTACATAGGCAGCTGTCTCCTAAAGGTGATCACACACCAGATGAAAAGCGCCACACAGCATTGCGTCTTGGCTGGGACAACTCACAGGTATTGCATACCGGATGCATCACGTTCAGTTCAAGGGAGCAGTCCAAAACAGTGCATCTAATCACCAGACAGGCAAAGGCTCACTTCAAGAATTAACAAAAGTGGCATTGATGAGAAAAAAAACGGAGAGTGAACGGGGGCAATCTATATTATTATAACTTTCTATATGCTACATACAGGCTTTATTCAAGCCACAACAAAACAAACATTTTGCTGAGAAATGCACAATGCACAAGCTTCCTGCCTAAGGTAAAGCCATTATGTAAAGTAACAATGATTTGTGACAATATAATGTCATTTATTGAAAAAAAAAAAATCATAGAGTTAGTGGAGCTCTGTGGTATGGCAGGATTTTGAATAGCTCCATAGCTGGGTGCTGCGGACAGATGCCAAAATGTACCCTTATAGAAAACAATGCATGTTTGCATGCTAAAAATGTGGTGCAACACAATCTTACGTTTCTTGTCCAGGGTGTGATCCCCTAAGGCATCATTCTAACTAACATGACACAGCATATATTAAATGACTGATCTGGAATGCTCTACACAGGCAACAACTCTTACAGTAGTTAATACTGTTATCTGCACAAAATGTGTTCAGGGGATACGGTTCACAATGGATTCCAATCAATTGTGACATTTCCTTGGTGCTAAGCTAACAATGCAGTGCTCTAATAAGCATAAAAATGCATTGCACACAAAAATAATTTTAACAATACTTGATGCCATTAAATGCAATTTATTATCAACCTTTCTCTTGGCTCATCTGCCATCTTGGAGGATTTTTTGGGGGGGGCGTTGGGGGGTGTATATATCTCAGAGCACCATTTTGAAAAGCCTTCGAAAGGGGGATTATACAACCCCAATTCCAAAACAGTTGGGACATTTTGTAAAATGCAGTGAAATCAAGAATCTGTGATTTGTTAATTTCCTTTAACATTTATTTAATGGACAAGAAGTACAAAGAAAAGATGTCCAATGTTTTCACTAACCAGCTTAAATGTATTTTGTAAATATCAACAAATTTTGATGTTGATGGCTGCGACACTTTCTAAAAATGTGGGATAGAGGCAAAATAAAAATGAAAAGCTTATAGAATATCCAAGTTACACTGTTTTGAAACAGTCCACAATAAGCAGGTGTATTGATAATAGGTGAGGGGATCATGTTTCGATCACCAACTACCATACATAATATTGTGGCAAGATTCAGGGAATCCAGAGAAATCTTAGTCTGTGTAGGGCAAGGCAGGAAACCTCAGGTGAATGTGCATCACCTTTGAGCGCTCAGATGGCATTGCAAAAGAAATGTAATGCTGCGGTGTTAAATATAGCCACATGTGCTCAGGAGTATTTCAGAAAACTGCTGTCAGAGTCAATCGGCCCTGTACGCTCACTACGCAAGTTGCCTAGGGCCCCCGTAAATTACGCAAGGCCCAGCCTTCCCCTCATGTCAGTGCGGAACACTTTCAATCTGCTGTGAAAACGAGGAAAAATAGGAAAGAATGTGAGCAAGATATGGTTAAGTGATAGATTTTATAAAGCTAATTCTGAAATAGTGGCTGCTGCATTGTGTTTTTCGAATTAATTCAGCATTTCATGAGAGCTTTGAAGACGCTATGCCAGTGTAACAACAGTGCTGTGCACAGTGTTATCATGGGCACTTCAAAAGACCTGAATGATTTGAGATACCTTATTATCCGAATTGTTTAGATTTTTAGAACATAGCCTATTAGTGTCAGGGAGTATCTGTCATCTGTCACCAGCTCTGGACTCCATATCCCAGAATCCTCACCTGCACCTGCTGCCACCAATCAAGCCACCTTCAAAAGCACGCTCCTTTCAGTCCCTCACCATCTGATCTATGGTTCACTACGCTACTCCTTACCTGACTCACTGAACACAGACTCCATCCTGATACTGGCCTGTCTCTGTGCCATCCTCTTCAGCCCGATCCACAAAGGAACCCCTCATCACGTGAGCCCGATCCCTTCCGTTCCTTAGACTGTTGCTCTAACCCGTTGGCCCTCCATATCTCTCTCCCTCTCCCAGCACCTGTTCAATAAAGCTCTCAGTTTACTTTACCTCTCCGTCCCTGGTCTCCTTCTGTACTGTGACAATTAGCTTATTTATATATTTATTGGTCAATATTACTGTAGGGTGCCTTTTGGTGTCCTGTAAATAAATAACAAATTTTCCATGATAACTTAACATAAAAATGACTATGAAAGGGAGTGTTATATTAGGCTAAGTTTTTATATTCATAACAAAAGCATTACTTGGCTCTTTAGATACATTTTCTAGATTGTTTTTATTTTTAGTTTTGTGTAAGAGGATGCGTGTTATTTTGCTATGTCCCATGCACTGCTCATTACATTTTAATGATAGTAGAATATTGTCAAACCATAAAATAAAAAAATCTCCTATTAATATTTTGTTAAATAAGAGATTACTCAATTTGAGTGTACTGATCATTTGGTAATGAAAATCGATATTTTTATTTAATAAAAACAATAAGAGTTTGCCCATGTCCCTTGAATGGTTGTCCACCCTGTCGTATTGGGGAATCCGAAAAGGCATTCCCTTTAGTGACCTCAGGACAACATATTTTGTCTCTTCAGTGGCGGGAATTTCAACGGATGAGGTGAAATTTGTTAGTGACTTTTCAATTGACAAATTTTCTTTGTATGAGTTTGCTTACTTGCTTTGTCAAAGCTTAACATGTCCACCCTGTCGGCATAAAATATTCTCTTCAACAACCAGACTAAATATTTAGCTAGTCACAGTTTGTTGTAAGCTAATATGCTAATTGAAGCTCAAAATGTCCATGGACATAGTGTTCATTTGTAGTTAATATTGCTAAAATCTAAAATGAATGGGGGGTATATCAATGTGATTGAGGATGCAATTATATAATTTATTATTATATTATTTTTTAATAACCCTGTTTAGGAAAGGGAATAGACAATATAATTTGCATCATAATTTTGCAATGAAAACATATTTAACAGTAATATATGCTGTATGTCCATGACAGGGTGGACATATCTTATGGTTTATGCTTCGAATAATGGCCCATAATTATCTAAAAAAAAATGTGTGGGAGCTCAGCTAATATGTTTCTATAGTACTTGAGTGTCTACTATTTATGATATGACATAAAGCGAATGGGAAATTAAAAACAACATGTTTGAGTATTGTGAGGGTTGAAAGGCTCTCTATGGTGATATTGACCCATATATTAGCGACCAGTTAAACTTGATTTTCAAATTGATATGGGAAAAAAAAATGCAGACGGGCTGAATAAAAATGCAAATTCATTTTCTGACAGGAGGTGGCTTTTATTGAAGTACTGGAATACAGCGGTTACCCCTCTACACAAAGCAGCAACTTAGCTCTCTACTTGCTTATCACAGAGAAGAAAGTCAAAACAGTGTTTTCATGTTTTCATTTACATGTTTGTTTGCACATATATTTTTGCATTTTAATCTGGACTTAAACAAGGCAGTCTAGAAAATAGATTATTATTGTTATTCGGGGTGCTCCGATTGATCGGCTACCGATCACCATCGGCCGATAATCACGTTGGGATGTTTGATCGATGGTCTCTAAAAAGGCCGATCTCAAAAAAACAATCTCAAGCTGATGACTGCCGTGAGAGGTTTGGCACGACATGCAGTGACACCGTCTCAGTCTGGCGCGGGTGAATTAATTATAATGCTGAAGGTGAGGTACTCATATTTCTTCATTAAATAACTTAAAGTAATTTGAAAACCTTGTGTGAGACGTAATTTCACAAACAACGTGAGTGAATCAGCGCCCGCGCTCTCTCTTTCTCTCTCAAAATACGCAAATGTCTTCAAATCACCACAGGAATTGTCACTTGCACAATCGAGGCAGTGTCACATCGTCACTAAACTTTATATTGCATTTATTTTTTATTCTTGCCAGTGTTTAATCATTCAGCGCACGCGCGCTCTCCTGGAGACCATGCGCTCATGCACACTCGCACTTGCAGCGCACACACATAATGCCAGGTTCACATTACTCCGTTTGCAGTGCGTATGTGGTGCGCATTTTTCAAATCCATTCAATTCAATTCAAATCCGCGCTCATGTTAACGGATTAAAGCGTTCACTGCACACGGTTGCGGTCCAGCAGTGCGTTCAGGAGCGGTGCGTCTGCAGCAGTGCAGAGATCGTGTCCACACCGAGTCTATTACTGCGCTGCAAGCGCTGAATTAAAGTAACAGCACATTGTTTGCAGTAAGTATGAACATGGATTGACACGAAAATTTAGTAATTGCACCATAAATACACATTATTAAAGTCTACACATATGGCTTTTTGGTTAGGTTTAAAGGAAAAGAGCACTTTTAGATAAACAAGGCAATAATAGATGGCATTCGTGGAGGTAGGAAAACAAAGTTCTTTATGAGCCGCACGATTGCTTGTAATAAAGATTTAAATGCAAAAGAAAAGGTAGTAGAGCTGACTATTTCTGTCAATGGTATTTTTGTGATAACGTAAGAAAAGTAGTTTAAATGTTTTGCCACTTGCTTGAGAAACTTTGAATAATTTGTTGCTTATATTCATTGTGTTTAAACATGTCTGTGAAAGATTGTATTACTGTACTGTGTAAAAAAAAATTGCAACGCTGAAAAAGCATTTTCAGTGACGATGTTTGGATTTGAAATCAAAATAATGGATAAATGTTGTGTTTGTGGTAAACATCAGTAGTGGACTCTTTTGTGAAAACACAGTCCGTGCTGCTTCCCCTCTCAAAAGAGTCACCTAAGAGGGGAATTCTCCCCATTTTCAAAAATGAAATTCAGGCCCTGAATAAATGTCTAAAAATCCTGATTGGAGTATCACTATAAACAGTTATAAATTATAAAAAGGCTTTAAAAAGATCGGTATCGGTGATCGGTATCGGCAGATACTGCTTTCTGTGATTGGTGATCGGCCTCAAAAATCCTGATCGGAGCACCCCTAATTGTTATGAACAATAATGATTCATAATAATAATTTAAATAATTTTCATAACCCATTGGCAGGTGTTTTTGCTTTATTAAAGCATTCGTTTTAAATTTTGATATATTTCTTTGAAAGTAGTGGTAAAACATTTATACTTTACATTTTTTGTATAACATGAAATATGCTTACCTTCATATTTATATCATGAAAGATTAATAAGACAGTTTTCTAAAACTTTACAATATGGTGTCAGTGTAGGATATACACATTGGAGGATGGGAGGTGGTGGTTAGGTGAAACCGTATGTAGAGGGGCCACTTTTGAAAGTTTGCTTAGGGCCCCTAAAATGCTAGGATCGGCTCTGACCACTGTCATTAACCACAGTCTTCTGCTGCATTAAGAAATGCAACTTGAATCTCAGTTACACAAGGAGAAAACTATACATCAATTCGATGCAGTGATGCCGCTGGGTTCTCTGTCTCAGGTAGTCAAAAAGACAAGCTTCAGCTTATTCTTGGGAAAAGATTCTCCGTCCCAAAGACCAAAGGACAATCCAGACTTTCACCAGCGACAGATGCAAAGCAAACGTTTGTCATAGTATGGGGGTGCAGCAGAGCAAACGGCATGGGTGACTGGAATAGTGTATGTGCGAAGGAACACATTGACATGGAGGCATGTATTGGGATTGTACAGAGACATATACTGCCATCATGATGATATTTCATGGGAGGTCCATGGTTATTAGATCAATACAATTCCAGGTCTAATTCTGCATGTGCTACAACAGCATGGTTTTGTAGACACAGGATGTTACTGATTGGCCAGCAGATCTGTCTCCTATTGGAAATGTATGGCCCATAATGAAAAGGAGACAATAACAACTACAGACTGATGAGCAGCTGAAGTCTAGCATGAAGTAAGATTGGACAAATCTTTTGCCTGCAAAATTTTAACAATTAGCATCCTCAATTCTCAATCAATTAAAGATCGAAATTAAAAGGACAGTTGATGTAACAGAGTGGTAAACATGCCTCTGTCCCATTTTTTTTGGAGTTTTTGTTTATATTTACAAAATACAATTAAGTTGATCAGTGAAAACATTGTAAATTTGTTCTTTGTACTTTTGTCAATTAAATAAAGGTCAAAGAGAATTAACAAATCACAGATTCTTGAATTGTTAATTGCATTTTACAAAAAGTTTACACAAATTTCTTATAATTGGGGATGTATCTATGGTGCCCTAAAATTATTTGTGAGCCACTATGAACAACAGTCATTTTACTACGCTAATCTGTTTTATGCTTGATGAAAAACATGAATTGTTACAATTGTTAATAATGCACTATATAAATATTTTTTATTAGTCAAACTTTCACAAGTCAAGAGTTGTGTTTCACAAGTATCAGTTGCACAGACTGGGTGCATGAGGCATTGACATACTTGTGACAAAGCTTAGGTAGTGAAAGATAATGACAGTACAAACAAGTATTATATAAAAAAAGAACACAAATTTAAATAAGAACAATTGGGATGGCAGAGTAAAAGTGACATGCTAATAATAGGCTTTGTGCTGTTTACATGGTAACTTTACAAAGGCTATGATTGATGCTCATCCAATTAGAATTTAGAAATTGATCTGTTTCATTACTCCTTTGTCCAATGATTTCTATCTACACACATGTAGATGGTCTTTAGTTTGATAACACTGTTGTAATATACTGCTGGCCTGTGATTGGATTGAGTTCCTCCAGGAAAAAAGAAGTGATCATTGACATCTAACTGAGCTTGCCCACGGTAATGGAATTTCAGTCAGTTGGTGGACCAGCATGGCTAACTCTACCTCGATGACCTCTGAGCCCACTCTTTACTTGCACTGCCTTTGAGGCAGTTTACCCAAGTGTGACAGTCGCCATGACAGTAACTGATGACACCCCTACAACTCCTTAAACACCGGTTTGACTCATTCTGTGAGATGCAATGTACTGCAAGATGTCTGCGAGATGAAAGTCATCCCCTAAGACATGCGAGTTTAGTCCCATAATGCTGTGCAGGCAACACAGAAATGTGCAGAGCATGTTTTTCTCTGTCTGTGAAAATGGGAAATGCATTATGCAGTAGTGAAATGGATTTATTGCGTTTTACAATTGCAAGGAGCCTTGTGTACTTGTTTATGTTTATGTGAAAGCCACAATGCATGTTTATCAATTCGAATGATGCAATGAATAAGAATGTTTTATTATTATTAATATAATGAACAAATTTCATAGTGAATAAACTGACAATATAAATAGCTGAAGATTGACACATATGGATGTTGATGTAAATACCTAGTCCTTCTACTAAAATTCATGAAATTACTTGTAGGTTTACCTATTAATTTCTTTGCAAAGCTAAAGTTTTAATTATCACTCTTTATTTATTTATTTATAATGGACGAGTCGGGGTAGATGTTCTTCATTTGTTCACCAGCTACATGATGTGCAAGTGAAAATATTTGAAGAACGTCTTGGGACTCTTTCAAAAAAGACAGTTCCATTCAGTTATTAAAATGACAACTATTCCTCCCTATATATTGAATTTATAGGAGTCATTTCAGATTAAAATACTTTGTTTTTGTGAGTGTAGGTTGCTTTACTTCAAAGGGGAATAAGCAAATGCTTCAGCATCACATCAGGAATCTGGAGTGACTTCAAAATGAATATGGAAAAAATTAATATAGAGACTTAAAACACACTTGCAGATGCAATTTTCACAGTCAATGGCATTTGACCATTTCAAAATAAATACATTCAAATATACATCCCAGATTCAATAAATTATTTACACTCATCTTTTTCTTAAAAGCAAAGTGTCTGTAAATATGTAAGATACATTAAATCATACTTCAGTTCAGAGGCATGATATGATTTTTATCATAGTTAATATAATTTGTTTGTTTTACTTCAGTATTTCAATGTGATATTCAAGCTGAACAGCAGTTTGAATTTAAGATAAACCTCTAACTTGAATAAAATGTAAATTACTTCCAGGAACCACTGAAGCAGTAGCATCAAAAGCCAGAAACAATTCAGGCATTGCTATTAAACTTTATATATTAGAAAAGGGCTTTACAACAGTCAGTATATCCAGTGTCTTTGAAAACCCACATAGGAATGACATGAAAGAATACAGCAAATCATAAAATGGATGTGAATAATGTGACCCATTGGTGAAAGATGACATCCATTAAAAAGATGTCGTGAGAGAATGCTGGTAATAAATAAACGTGATTTTGAATTTCAAAGTACTGAAAAGTAATGGCAAAATTCTTATGAAAAATTGGATTATTCCGCCCAAAATGTGTGTGCTGGTACTTTTATGTTTATTATATTATTGTATTTTTAGCTTAGCAGCTTCCTAACATCAAACTCCCCTAGCTCAGGTGCTTTAATTTAGCAGTTCCTTGTGAAACATTTTATAAAATAAAAAAAAGAAGAAGAAGAAAAAATTACTTTAATTCATAGTGGGATTTCATAATATCTCCGAAGTCATAATAAAAAGGCAAGGTCATTGTGATACTGAATTTTTAGCACTTATATCTTCAAAGAGAAGCTTCAAAGAGATATCTGATGCTTCAAAGAATCGATCGTGAAGAAAACGTTATAAATGATAGGAACAACAGGCGGTAATTGTGACCCACTTATGGTGTCCTTTGAACGACAGATATTTGTATGCGCCTCTTTCGGTGAGCCGTTTAATCTAGTCATGCTGTATGGGGTTATTAATGCTGTAGGTAACAGCACAAACAGATAACTGCATAACTAAGGGATTTGGGACACCGTCCTGTCTGTGGCAATTCACACTGTTGACGAGCTTCTTGTGCCCGCAGTCTCTCTCTGCAGGCAAGAGAAAGTTACATATCTGTGAGAAATGATGATTAAAACCTGACAATAATGGCATACCAGAAAAAAAGACGGCAATTAGAAAGCATAAATGCATTTTTTTTTCAGCTGCTTGGGTTCAAATACAGCACACAAAATTGTCAACAGCATTCTTTTGGAGATGGACCAATGATGTGAGATGTATAGTGGTTGTATTAATAGTAGAACCTTTATCAGAACAAGAAATTTAGGCATTTGGTTTATTTTTATCACTAATTTGGTATGATTTTTTTTCACCACTGATGACGTGATTTGTTTCTGAGACGATGCAATTTGTTTCTCTGCAACAACTGGAATATGTCTAATCTGAACGCATCACAGAATTTTCAATGGGCACAATCTTGCTTTGATGTAACAGTCAGACGTATAACAAACAAACAAACAATAATAAATCAATAAATAGCCAGTAACGATTATCAGGGTCATGCAGACAATGCAGTGATAACATGACCATGTCTCTCTTCAAAAATAAGTGTTTCTTTATTGAAGTATTGTGTTATGTGTAATATATAAAAAAATACTAATAATATTGTCTCATTGTTTCAGTTGGCAGTTGGACAGTAATACATACAGATTTAAGATGTTTTCAATATCATTAGGATATATAAAACTAATGCAACCTTTAATGATCAGTAAGCATTTTGGAGATCACAGACTGATTATATTAAATTGCTGTTACTTCCTGATCATCAGAAATGTATTAAATTTGTTGTGTTTCCTCAGAATATCCCGTTGTTAACGTGTACCAAGTTTTGTGATGTTTGGACAACAAATAAAAATTATTTTTGTTAGGAGTATCACTAAATAGTGGTCCAGTTTCATGCAAATCAAACAAATCACCTTGGACAAATTTGAAAAAATAGCACTAAAGTGTTTATCCTAAGATGCATACCCATTTTTAACTTGACTGTATAGCTGTGGAGTTATGAGCGACATTTGATGTGCCTTGGTGAGCATCTCAAAATGTTCAATGTCTTCAAATCACCACAGGAATTGTCACTTGCACAATCGAGGCAGTGTCACATCGGCACTAAACTTTATATTGCATTTATTTTTTATTCTTGCCAGTGTTTAATCATTCAGCGCACGCGCGCTCTCCTGGAGACCATGCGCTCATGCACACTCGCACTTGCAGCGCACACACATAATGCCAGGTTCACATTACTCCGTTTGCAGTGCGTATGTGGTGCGCATTTTTCAAATCCATTCAATTCAATTCAAATCCGCGCTCATGTTAACGGATTAAAGCGTTCACTGCACACGGTTGCGGTCCAGCAGTGCGTTCAGGAGCGGTGCGTCTGCAGCAGTGCAGAGATCGTGTCCACACCGAGTCTATTACTGCGCTGCAAGCGCTGAATTAAAGTAACAGCACATTGTTTGCAGTAAGTATGAACATGGATTGACACGAAAATTTAGTAATTGCACCATAAATACACATTATTAAAGTCTACACATATGGCTTTTTGGTTAGGTTTAAAGGAAAAGAGCACTTTTAGATAAACAAGGCAATAATAGATGGCATTCGTGGAGGTAGGAAAACAAAGTTCTTTATGAGCCGCACGATTGCTTGTAATAAAGATTTAAATGCAAAAGAAAAGGTAGTAGAGCTGACTATTTCTGTCAATGGTATTTTTGTGATAACGTAAGAAAAGTAGTTTAAATGTTTTGCCACTTGCTTGAGAAACTTTGAATAATTTGTTGCTTATATTCATTGTGTTTAAACATGTCTGTGAAAGATTGTATTACTGTACTGTGTAAAAAAAAATTGCAACGCTGAAAAAGCATTTTCAGTGACGATGTTTGGATTTGAAATCAAAATAATGGATAAATGTTGTGTTTGTGGTAAACATCAGTAGTGGACTCTTTTGTGAAAACACAGTCCGTGCTGCTTCCCCTCTCAAAAGAGTCACCTAAGAGGGGAATTCTCCCCATTTTCAAAAATGAAATTCAGGCCCTGAATAAATGTCTAAAAATCCTGATTGGAGTATCACTATAAACAGTTATAAATTATAAAAAGGCTTTAAAAAGATCGGTATCGGTGATCGGTATCGGCAGATACTGCTTTCTGTGATTGGTGATCGGCCTCAAAAATCCTGATCGGAGCACCCCTAATTGTTATGAACAATAATGATTCATAATAATAATTTAAATAATTTTCATAACCCATTGGCAGGTGTTTTTGCTTTATTAAAGCATTCGTTTTAAATTTTGATATATTTCTTTGAAAGTAGTGGTAAAACATTTATACTTTACATTTTTTGTATAACATGAAATATGCTTACCTTCATATTTATATCATGAAAGATTAATAAGACAGTTTTCTAAAACTTTACAATATGGTGTCAGTGTAGGATATACACATTGGAGGATGGGAGGTGGTGGTTAGGTGAAACCGTATGTAGAGGGGCCACTTTTGAAAGTTTGCTTAGGGCCCCTAAAATGCTAGGATCGGCTCTGACCACTGTCATTAACCACAGTCTTCTGCTGCATTAAGAAATGCAACTTGAATCTCAGTTACACAAGGAGAAAACTATACATCAATTCGATGCAGTGATGCCGCTGGGTTCTCTGTCTCAGGTAGTCAAAAAGACAAGCTTCAGCTTATTCTTGGGAAAAGATTCTCCGTCCCAAAGACCAAAGGACAATCCAGACTTTCACCAGCGACAGATGCAAAGCAAACGTTTGTCATAGTATGGGGGTGCAGCAGAGCAAACGCCATGGGTGACTGGAATAGTGTATGTGCGAAGGAACACATTGACATGGAGGCATGTATTGGGATTGTACAGAGACATATACTGCCATCATGATGATATTTCATGGGAGGTCCATGGTTATTAGATCAATACAATTCCAGGTCTAATTCTGCATGTGCTACAACAGCATGGTTTTGTAGACACAGGATGTTACTGATTGGCCAGCAGATCTGTCTCCTATTGGAAATGTATGGCCCATAATGAAAAGGAGACAATAACAACTACAGACTGATGAGCAGCTGAAGTCTAGCATGAAGTAAGATTGGACAAATCTTTTGCCTGCAAAATTTTAACAATTAGCATCCTCAATTCTCAATCAATTAAAGATTGAAATTAAAAGGACAGTTGATGTAACAGAGTGGTAAACATGCCTCTGTCCCATTTTTTTTTTGGAGTTTTTGTTTATATTTACAAAATACAATTAAGTTGATCAGTGAAAACATTGTAAATTTGTTCTTTGTACTTTTGTCAATTAAATAAAGGTCAAAGAGAATTAACAAATCACAGATTCTTGAATTGTTAATTGCATTTTACAAAAAGTTTACACAAATTTCTTATAATTGGGGATGTATCTATGGTGCCCTAAAATTATTTGTGAGCCACTATGAACAACAGTCATTTTACTACGCTAATCTGTTTTATGCTTGATGAAAAACGAAATTAAAAGGACAGTTGATGTAACAGAGTGGTAAACATGCCTCTGTCCCATTTTTTTTGGAGTTTTTGTTTATATTTACAAAATACAATTAAGTTGATCAGTGAAAACATTGTAAATTTGTTCTTTGTACTTTTGTCAATTAAATAAAGGTCAAAGAGAATTAACAAATCACAGATTCTTGAATTGTTAATTGCATTTTACAAAAAGTTTACACAAATTTCTTATAATTGGGGATGTATCTATGGTGCCCTAAAATTATTTGTGAGCCACTATGAACAACAGTCATTTTACTACGCTAATCTGTTTTATGCTTGATGAAAAACATGAATTGTTACAATTGTTAATAATGCACTATATAAATATTTTTTATTAGTCAAACTTTCACAAGTCAAGAGTTGTGTTTCACAAGTATCAGTTGCACAGACTGGGTGCATGAGGCATTGACATACTTGTGACAAAGCTTAGGTAGTGAAAGATAATGACAGTACAAACAAGTATTATATAAAAAAAGAACACAAATTTAAATAAGAACAATTGGGATGGCAGAGTAAAAGTGACATGCTAATAATAGGCTTTGTGCTGTTTACATGGTAACTTTACAAAGGCTATGATTGATGCTCATCCAATTAGAATTTAGAAATTGATCTGTTTCATTACTCCTTTGTCCAATGATTTCTATCTACACACATGTAGATGGTCTTTAGTTTGATAACACTGTTGTAATATACTGCTGGCCTGTGATTGGATTGAGTTCCTCCAGGAAAAAAGAAGTGATCATTGACATCTAACTGAGCTTGCCCACGGTAATGGAATTTCAGTCAGTTGGTGGACCAGCATGGCTAACTCTACCTCGATGACCTCTGAGCCCACTCTTTACTTGCACTGCCTTTGAGGCAGTTTACCCAAGTGTGACAGTCGCCATGACAGTAACTGATGACACCCCTACAACTCCTTAAACACCGGTTTGACTCATTCTGTGAGATGCAATGTACTGCAAGATGTCTGCGAGATGAAAGTCATCCCCTAAGACATGCGAGTTTAGTCCCATAATGCTGTGCAGGCAACACAGAAATGTGCAGAGCATGTTTTTCTCTGTCTGTGAAAATGGGAAATGCATTATGCAGTAGTGAAATGGATTTATTGCGTTTTACAATTGCAAGGAGCCTTGTGTACTTGTTTATGTTTATGTGAAAGCCACAATGCATGTTTATCAATTCGAATGATGCAATGAATAAGAATGTTTTATTATTATTAATATAATGAACAAATTTCATAGTGAATAAACTGACAATATAAATAGCTGAAGATTGACACATATGGATGTTGATGTAAATACCTAGTCCTTCTACTAAAATTCATGAAATTACTTGTAGGTTTACCTATTAATTTCTTTGCAAAGCTAAAGTTTTAATTATCACTCTTTATTTATTTATTTATAATGGACGAGTCGGGGTAGATGTTCTTCATTTGTTCACCAGCTACATGATGTGCAAGTGAAAATATTTGAAGAACGTCTTGGGACTCTTTCAAAAAAGACAGTTCCATTCAGTTATTAAAATGACAACTATTCCTCCCTATATATTGAATTTATAGGAGTCATTTCAGATTAAAATACTTTGTTTTTGTGAGTGTAGGTTGCTTTACTTCAAAGGGGAATAAGCAAATGCTTCAGCATCACATCAGGAATCTGGAGTGACTTCAAAATGAATATGGAAAAATTTAATATAGAGACTTAAAACACACTTGCAGATGCAATTTTCACAGTCAATGGCATTTGACCATTTCAAAATAAATACATTCAAATATACATCCCAGATTCAATAAATTATTTACACTCATCTTTTTCTTAAAAGCAAAGTGTCTGTAAATATGTAAGATACATTAAATCATACTTCAGTTCAGAGGCATGATATGATTTTTATCATAGTTAATATAATTTGTTTGTTTTACTTCAGTATTTCAATGTGATATTCAAGCTGAACAGCAGTTTGAATTTAAGATAAACCTCTAACTTGAATAAAATGTAAATTACTTCCAGGAACCACTGAAGCAGTAGCATCAAAAGCCAGAAACAATTCAGGCATTGCTATTAAACTTTATATATTAGAAAAGGGCTTTACAACAGTCAGTATATCCAGTGTCTTTGAAAACCCACATAGGAATGACATGAAAGAATACAGCAAATCATAAAATGGATGTGAATAATGTGACCCATTGGTGAAAGATGACATCCATTAAAAAGATGTCGTGAGAGAATGCTGGTAATAAATAAACGTGATTTTGAATTTCAAAGTACTGAAAAGTAATGGCAAAATTCTTATGAAAAATTGGATTATTCCGCCCAAAATGTGTGTGCTGGTACTTTTATGTTTATTATATTATTGTATTTTTAGCTTAGCAGCTTCCTAACATCAAACTCCCCTAGCTCAGGTGCTTTAATTTAGCAGTCCCTTGTGAAACATTTTATAAAATAAAAAAAAGAAGAAGAAGAAAAAATTACTTTAATTCATAGTGGGATTTCATAATATCTCCGAAGTCATAATAAAAAGGCAAGGTCATTGTGATACTGAATTTTTAGCACTTATATCTTCAAAGAGAAGCTTCAAAGAGATATCTGATGCTTCAAAGAATCGATCGTGAAGAAAACGTTATAAATGATAGGAACAACAGGCGGTAATTGTGACCCACTTATGGTGTCCTTTGAACGACAGATATTTGTATGCGCCTCTTTCGGTGAGCCGTTTAATCTAGTCATGCTGTATGGGGTTATTAATGCTGTAGGTAACAGCACAAACAGATAACTGCATAACTAAGGGATTTGGGACACCGTCCTGTCTGTGGCAATTCACACTGTTGACGAGCTTCTTGTGCCCGCAGTCTCTCTCTGCAGGCAAGAGAAAGTTACATATCTGTGAGAAATGATGATTAAAACCTGACAATAATGGCATACCAGAAAAAAAGACGGCAATTAGAAAGCATAAATGCATTTTTTTTTCAGCTGCTTGGGTTCAAATACAGCACACAAAATTGTCAACAGCATTCTTTTGGAGATGGACCAATGATGTGAGATGTATAGTGGTTGTATTAATAGTAGAACCTTTATCAGAACAAGAAATTTAGGCATTTGGTTTATTTTTATCACTAATTTGGTATGATTTTTTTTCACCACTGATGACGTGATTTGTTTCTGAGACGATGCAATTTGTTTCTCTGCAACAACTGGAATATGTCTAATCTGAACGCATCACAGAATTTTCAATGGGCACAATCTTGCTTTGATGTAACAGTCAGACGTATAACAAACAAACAAACAATAATAAATCAATAAATAGCCAGTAACGATTATCAGGGTCATGCAGACAATGCAGTGATAACATGACCATGTCTCTCTTCAAAAATAAGTGTTTCTTTATTGAAGTATTGTGTTATGTGTAATATATAAAAAAATACTAATAATATTGTCTCATTGTTTCAGTTGGCAGTTGGACAGTAATACATACAGATTTAAGATGTTTTCAATATCATTAGGATATATAAAACTAATGCAACCTTTAATGATCAGTAAGCATTTTGGAGATCACAGACTGATTATATTAAATTGCTGTTACTTCCTGATCATCAGAAATGTATTAAATTTGTTGTGTTTCCTCAGAATATCCCGTTGTTAACGTGTACCAAGTTTTGTGATGTTTGGACAACAAATAAAAATTATTTTTGTTAGGAGTATCACTAAATAGTGGTCCAGTTTCATGCAAATCAAACAAATCACCTTGGACAAATTTGAAAAAATAGCACTAAAGTGTTTATCCTAAGATGCATACCCATTTTTAACTTGACTGTATAGCTGTGGAGTTATGAGCGACATTTGATGTGCCTTGGTGAGCATCTCAAAATGTTCTGCCATCTATGTGTATCAAGTATTGTTATGTTCAGTTTTTGCATGTGGCAGATTATAGGTCTATTTGTTCAAATGTGTAATACCAGACCACTTAATTCGCTTATATCTTAAGCGAATTAAGCGCTTGGACATGTCAGAATTATTTTGATAACATTTGTCAGCATGATGTAGAGTTGCTTTTTGCAAAGTTAAGTAAAAGTTAAGTATAAAAAAAGCCTAGGAGGAGTTCGAAAATGTAGGGTTTTGGTAAACTTGAAAGTAGTAGAAAAATTGAAAGGAAGGAAATTAAATCCGTGACACATTTTGTAGAGCTCAACACAAAATTATTCAGAGCAAAAGAAAAAAAAAAATAGTGCCACCTATTGTCCAGAAAAAGAATAATAGGAATAATAAGAAAATAATAAAAAAATATATTATATTTGTAAAGTAATTTTAATATAGACTGACAAAGGAAAAAGGGGAATACTGGTTAGAATAGCTTTGCAGTATATGAAATATAGTTATTGGGTGTTTATTAACTGAAAGTGGTACAGTGTAACAGGCGAGGGGCACTTACTTCTACTTTGAGCAGAGTTTTAGATTATGGAAACTAACTAATTGTGATGTGCCACATGTGTCCAGAGTAGACAGGTCTGACTCTGACATCTTTGAGACTTTACAGCATGCATGCACTTGAAATATTGTTTTCATTATTGCACCAGATCTTTTCTGAGACAGCATTTTTTACAGCAACACTTAAATCATCAGGTGCTGAAACTGTCATTGTGTCATTAAAAATAAAAAAGGGAAAAAAGTTGGGAAGACAAGCAAAAACATAATCAGGAAGTGGAAAATGTCAAACGTGCTTTAGATCTGCGATTATCATTCCGAGACATGGTTCATGGCCATAAAACTTGTCTGGCTGCTGCGCCGTATAACTATCGTCATTTGTCAGTGAAAACCCTTCACATCTGCAGGTTTTCAAGTGTTTTTCAGGCCTAATCTGACTTCACCCTTTATTGCATTTTCAGCTCTTAGTCCTGAGGCCGGCCATTCATAAGAGTCTTCCAAAACCTGTATACATAGGAAAATGTGTTATGTTATTGATCAGATTTTCTCTAGGACTGACCAAATATAATTTACAAGCTTTGAAGACTGTGCTAAAAAGATTAGGCTTTACAAGAGGAAGATACTTAATGGTGAAACGTAATATGTGCAGTTCTTAGCTAACCATCCGCAAATATATAGTTCTACCTCAGAGACCTGCATCTGATCAATAGTTATTGTGTAACTATCCACTTTCAAAAGAATGAGCTATTTTACATCCTATGGCAGAGTTCCTCAAATCCAGCCCTTGAGGGCCACTTCCCTGCAGAGTTTTGCACAAACGTTTTTTTCCCTCAGTTGAGGACCCCTGCCCAGTGCTATGCCCTATTCCTCACCATAGTGTAACCCCTTAACTCACTTTGAGTGGGATTCGAACCAGCGTTTCTGGTATTGAGGGCAGGCATGCTAAAACTGACGCTAAAGACCACAGCCTGTAGTGTCAGTCTCTTGTGCGCCTCTTGAGATCAGGGGAGTGAGGTTTACTTGAGGTTTACACTTACTAGCTGGCTTCCATTACATTAGGGTGGGTTTAAATATAGCTATGTTGCAGATGTTTCAAATGCATTTCGTAACATAATGAGCACATGCTATTTTTAAACAATAGTAGACTATATTATGAGCAGTGTGCAGTACACTAATAATGGCCATCAATTTGTACAATAAGAACTGCCATTGACTTCCAGTATTAAAGATTTTAAGTCCATGTCTGTTATCTTGAATGCCAACTGTATGTTCCCTTTCATGGGAACTTCGAACTGCGTCCTCTAGGGGTCGCTATGGGGAACGCCTCGTCGTGACCCGTGTCTGAAGCATACATTGAAAAAAACACCAACTCGTTGGCCGGCGACAGCCATGATGTCACTACCGGTGCGACTACAGTATAAATCGGCGCCGGGAGCTACACATCATTCTCTTCTTCGTCTTCATTGACTGTTTTGTTTGAAGCGTGCATTCTGTGGTAAGAACGATCTCTATTTATCTCATTATGGCGAGCACTAGCAAAGCATTTAAGGATGTGTGCATCCATGTTGATGTTGTTTAACATCTGATGACACACACGATCTATACGTTGTTTTGTTTGGGTAAAGAGCACGCACGCGATGTCTCCGAGGGGGCAATCGGCGTGCACAGCGAGCGTTTTTTCCAAAAAAAAAAACAAAAACAAACTCTCGCTCGCTCTCGTTTGTCTCTCTTTTTGAGGAAAGAGGGGCAGCCATCTGCTTCCCGCGATCCAGGACCCACCCCTGCTGAGGCACGGAAGGGAATGAGCTCGTGGGGATCACAGGTGGATCTGGCCGATGAGTTTGAAGGGGGGTTTCCCTTTCATGATCGTCAGCTGTGCACGAGAGTGAGCCGCTGGAGGATGACGTTATTTCATTAACATTGTCTGATTCAGGGGCCATTGCTCTGCTGGGATCAGCCCAGCAAAAGCAGGAAATAGCTGAGGAGGGCAAGAGAAGCTGAGGCTGAGCCTTCCCAATCCTCCTGCCCTGCGTATGATGAGCTCTTAGAGGTTATGGATCGCGCCACGGCAAGACTTGACTTGCCATGGAAGCGGACTAAGGAAGTGGCGTCGCGAGGTCGGAAACCGGGTGCTCGACTTTCAGTGTTTATTTCACTCGTCGATATATGTCCAGAAGGTAAGTAAAGCCGGGTTTCGGCTTCATAATTCCTGGATCATGCGGCCATAACACAGGCTTCTGCGGGAGCCTTTGTGATTATCAGGCCCCCGGCGCGTCACTGCAGAAATTTCCTGGACGTCCGGGCTGGGGTTACGCTTTCATGCTACCCTGACTGGTCTACCGTATCTGGGTCGCCCTGAGGGGTTTTCCCGATCACCAGGATATCCTCTTGAAGCATTACCCCCCTCACCATTGAGGGTTATTGTGAGCATGATGTTTCTTTTGAGCGTTAATCCTCTCTGAGGAGTTGGATTCCTCGCTCCATGGGCTGTCCTCGTGGTAGTATTGAGCAATGCTCCCCTTTATCAAAGGGTTACCTGGAATGAACAACATTATTCCTCTGAATTCGGAGTTCTCCTCTCACTTGAGAAGGTTGAGTTCTCTGTTTCTCCAGAGCGCCTGGATCCAGCAGCATTGAGACAGTTCCTTCAGCACATGCAAAGAGAAACGTGCGGAAGCCCCTGTGTGGCAAGCTAAGACTAGTATGATTCTAGGCTCTTGGTCGTATTCCCTTAAAGGAATCTATTTCTGATTCCAAGCCTTGAGCTCTACACCGGGCCCAGGAGTCTGGCCCTAACAGGTAAGTATTTTTGGGGTTTGTAGCCTAGGCCTTTGGCCGTAGGGAGTAACGTCACTGACAGCCGTCTAACGTCCCAGGGGCGACTCCCATAGCAATATGGTAGAGTTGGTACTTAGTGCTCGCCATGGTTCTGGCATGCACTCCCCTCAGCATGGTGGCATGCCTGAGACGTTAATGTACTACTAATTAGCGTGTCTCTGCCCCAATACCATGTGCCACTGACTAGAATTAGCAAGTATCAAATCATGGTTCACCGCTGTAGTCTAAAGCATACTGGCTACCCTTACAAAAAAATTTTGTAATTAGTATACTGCATTTACTTTTAACTACAAATAAGAGAGAATACTTTCAGTCTACTTTTTATGAACTAATCAGTGTTAAAATCATCAAAATTATACTTCAATATGACCACTATTATTCTGACCACTATGAAGAAAATAATATTTGGCCTATACTTGTATGTAATCTTCTGATTGAGATATATTTTTGAAAAGTACAATTGAGTATTCTAAGCATACTTTCCTTATATTGAAAAGTTCTATATATATATATATGCGGGTAAAAAAAGCAACTTTGGCGGGTAATGCATTTTAACTCACTAGCCAATTTGGTGGGTTATAAATCATAAATTATGTCCCATCACTTTTTATACCATCGCTATCAGAGCCCTTTCCATAAGAGGAGCCTCAGCATTAGCAAAACAGTGTAAAGTGTAAAAATGGTTGCACACAGAACAAGAAGAGCGATGTATTTAAAATTCAAACACACTGTTTTCTATGAGTATAACACACCTGAGCCCAGGGCCGGATTTACGCATAGGCATTCTAGGCACGTCCAAACACAATGAAGAGATAGGCCTATATAATATTTTTGTTATGCTGTGGGATATATACAACAGTAATAGAACCAAAACACCAGAAGACATTGAGCAAATAAATATAACAAATAGGGTAAAAATTACAAACTATTTCCATGTCTTTAACTTTTTTTATGTACGGAAATCACGCTTTCTTTCTCCCATTCTCTCTCACAGACACACACAGTACAGACACGCACTTGTGGTCTCCCGCACACACGCGGAGACGCAGACAGAAACCTGTCAGAGCTGCGTGGCTGCCCCACAAATTTATAAATAAAATAGTTTCGCAGCTGAAAAGCTACATGACATTTCTCAGTAGTGAGGTTCTTGAAGCAGTTCAACTTAAAGATTCGCTATTAGTAGACACTGCTGCTGAATACTGCTGAGAGACGCACAGACGCAAGTATTCACACGCACTTAATCTCTCTCTCTCCCTCTCTCTCTTTCGCTCTCTCTCTCTAATAACTGCATTAGACTGCATTAATAACTGCGTTAGCCTGCATATCAATGGCTCAAGCCTCTGTTATTATCTCTAAAATTACTTTTTGGAATTTGCACAGTCAGATTTGGGCTGACAGTCTGAACGAGGCTTAAGTTCTCAAACAAATTAAGAACTACATTCGATTTGTTTTGATTGAACGCAAGCGCTTATTGCAATAGAAAACACTGTAATGGTTTCCACTGATTAAGAAATATTTCTGTTTGCTTGGGTGGTAATATTAGCCCTTTTATATTAGGGAAGGGGGGGCCAAAAAATTTGTTTTGCCTATGTCACGAAAATAAGTAAATCTGCCCCTGCCTGCGGCACTACTCAGCATCAGGCAATGGCACCCAATAACAAATTCTGAGGTTGTTCAAAAGAGAGACATCAGTAAGCGTTAAAGCAGCACTATGTAACTTTTCCTGTGTTCAAAATTTGCAAAATGTATATAATGAGCGAGTACATCATGAATTCGTTATCCAAACCACGTTTTTGTCTTATTCCGAATCACTATGGTACACTTATAATAAGTACTTATATTTGGACTATTGTAGCCTGGTCGGGTCATCACCGCTGCGGAGTAACACATACCTGCGTGAATCGCCATAGACATAAACTTAGAGAAGTAGCTCCGGTTGGAATGTTCTTCTGCTGGATGTGTGCAGTTCTGTTTGTTAACCACTAGAGCGCCAAAAGTTACATAGTGCTGCTTTAAGGGCACTAACTGTTTGTGAGGAAACAGCTAATCACTTTATGAATTGAACAGTCTGTGCCTGCCTGTGTGTTTTAGCATAATTTTAAACCCTTGTTACACTAATAACAAGTACGTCTTCTTTACCCTAGCACATGTTTTCCATCACTATTTGATATTATTCAACTCAAACGCTGAAACTACTGTTTATACAATACGCGGCATATCCCTGGCTGTCCAAAGTCTGTGAATATGAGGTAACATTCTAACCCCGCATCATTTCACACTGTATATGTTTGGCACTGCAATGTGGGATTAACGGGATTCTCATAACCCGGGGTAAAAAGCGACACTAATCCCGTTTCTAAATTACAGGTGTGACAATAAGTGCAGTTTGAAAAGTTCTATGTAAATTACACTGTAGTAGTGGTTTTCAGACTGATTTATTCAACAATTAATTCCCTTAGGCCTGGGACACACTAGACGATTTTCAAATCTGAACCGATTTTAAAACCATGGGAGACCACAGACATGAAGACAGTTTCAACTGATTTTTTGCCTTATATTCCTTTGAACGCACACACTAAATGATTCGACCAGACCTCGAGATCACAGACTTGTGACACAAGATCTCACAGAGACTCACGAGATCAAATGTGACTAGAGAAAAAAACACATGAAGGACAACTGATGTTGTCAGCTGGCTCTCCTGCCATGCACTCTGTTGTATAGTGAAAAACAAAATAGAAAAACATGTTTGATATTTGCGATTTGAGTTTGGGAAAACTCCGTTCCCGATCGGGAGCATGACACTGCACAATAGAGGATTTTTTGGAGAAAAAGTAGTTTGCAACAAGCCTCGACTCAGGCCCTAAAATCTTCAAGTGTGTGGCCAGCCGTACCTGCCCAAGCAACTTGGGCTTCACTACTTTGGATCTTCTCCATCATCAAATCTTTCCACCTTGTCCATTGTCTTTTTTGGCTATACGTTTGGATTTTACCATTGTCTCCACTGGTAAAGCATGACCTACCAATTTTCTTTTGGTCACCTACCAATGCATCACCTACCAATAATGCACAATTCAGATGATTCTTCACAAAAACACAATTTATTTCATAATGTGGAATTTATTTTGTTTTTAAAATTAGCATCAAACTGCTGAAAGCACCTTTCAAGATGAGCATGCATGCAAAATACAATTGTCATACAAATGTTTTATTTCAAAGCTAACGCTTCAAATAACGTATTGTCTACTTTAAAGAGACATAAATAATGCTCATATTTTGTATACTTTAAAGAGACAGAAAAAGTTACTCCATAGTATCAGCTAAAAAACCTCCCAGTCTGAATAGTGAATCATTCAATTGTATGGGAACAGTTCACCTGTGCATTGCAGCAGTAAAAAGTCCAAGATAATTCTCTTCTTCTCTGCTGGTGCATGGAAATGCATGAGTCATCACAGCCTTGCACCCATACAAACTACTCTTTATTTGACTATTAAGCAGCATCAAATTATCGTTTTTGACCACGTATGTCTCATAGGTATTGTCCAAGCCAGTAATTTCTAAAGAAAATTGAGGCAATAGTGCTTTTTCATTTTGTTCTCTTGATTTGAAAGATGTCAAAAAAAAGTGTTCTATGTACAGAGCATGTCTGCCCAATGTTACAAGACGTAGATGATGATATCAAGTCTGTGGTGTATGGTAATAGTTTTCAAGGGAAGTTAGACCAAAGTCATGAGAATTTGAGACACAAGTAACAAGAAACGTAAACATAAACTTAGTATTGACTGGCAGCACCTGTCCCTGATGAACGTTTTCTCTCTAATCCAGCTAAACAGTAATTAAGCAATAAAATAATTGGGGCCATGCTATATTGTGAGAGTTAATGGTGTTCACAGTATAGCACAGGCTTACTGATTTTATTTTAGTTTCAACTTTAAATTTAAAGAAAATATTATGGATAAAGTTTCATTGAATTATTTTATTAAAGCAAATTCATGAAATTACATCATTCTGCTAGAGGATATAATTGCTGAAATGTAAGCATTTTTGGTTGCTGTTGTAACTCTTCCAATGTCCAGAGTAAATATTCCTAACCCCCTTATCACAGGGGGCCTGTACTTACAATGGAAATAGGTTGATTGAGCTTCATTACTTGATCTTTTCAGTTGTTGTTGTTGCTCTTTTTTTCTTTTACCTTTTTAATGAAAAATAAACTTACAGATTTGCATACCCACTGTTCACACTGGGGAACATGTTCTTTCCCTATGTAAGGAAAAAGACACTGCAGAGGCCACAACCTACCTAATGGGAGGTTAGTATGTGGAGAATACATCACAAGGACTTGCCTACTGTGAAAGTGTCCACATATGGAAATAAGACTCTGTGGTGAGTTCTACCTGAGAAGGGAGAGACCTGTATCCACAAAGACACAAAGGAGAAGACACATGGTTACCAGCAGGGAACCATTAAAGTGGAATATGCAGCATATGGGATTACCAACGGGGAATTAACACATATGGAGCACTTAACCCAATTAAACAGGCTCACCTGAAAGAGAGCATACCGTAATTAATTGGCCTGGTAGCTGGACTCTTTCACCAAGTCTAGCTACCAATGAGCACTGGAAAGAGATGGATTGCATCCAGCATTTGCCAGACGTAAGGAACTCACATGGATAGAAAAGTGCACATTACGGCCTCAGAGAGGGGAAAGCCACTGGGCGCAAGTGCTACACCTGACCAGTTTGCTCAAAGTTTACCTGTTTGTATCCAATAACATTAAAATTTGGCTCAAAATGGAGATTGTAAAATCTTGCATAGGTATCAGGTGTAGCCCAGCCCACCACTCTACAGATGTCTGCTAAAGAGGCACCGTTTGCTAGAGCCCAGGAGGCAGCAACACCTCTCGTAGAGGATGGGCATCCACTAGCCAATGGGCTAAACTCTAAGCTTGACTGACTTTAAGGGCTGCAAAACCAAAGAGAGGTTCCAAGAGGGGATAAGGCATGGTCTCTAAGGATTTAGCCTCCTTGCACCATCTCTCCAACCCGTCTTAGAAAGGAAAGCACCAACCTGATGGCACTTCTCTGTGGGCCAGACATGGAGGTTCCAGAAGCCTGGGCACAGGTGCCAGACTGTGCCTTGCACCTGAGAAAAGAGGTTCCTTAGGCAGATTTCGTCATTTTGGCTGGTTTAGGTACAGACTCTATCACGTCCTTTACTGAAATAACTGCAATCTCTGCACACAGGACAGACGTGTCTTCACCTTGCACTGAGGTGAAAAGGATGCTTCCACTGAACTTGGGCGGGACCTGCCAAACTAAATTGCATGGATGAGTCAGTTTTTTCTGCTCTACCACACATTAAAACTCTGTACAAGTGGCACCAATGGAACAAAAGTTTTTGTTTACAATGTACCAGTGGTGAATGGCGAGGTGAAGCAGGTTCTGCCACATCAGGAAGCTTTGCGTCAAGATCTTGTGGTTGTGGTTGTAAGGGTGTTAAGGCACCTACCATGTTCCCAGAGCCCACGATGGATCGGTCTGTGACCAGTTGAGGAAGCTGCTCATCCGTGTGATCCGTCACACCTCAGGAACACTCAGGAACATGAGCTGGTCTGGTGGGCAGGCAGGGTCACCTTCCCGCAGGGGACTCCACTGGGGACAGGCAGGGCTGTGGTGGAGCCGGTGCAGGAGGCTTAGGGTACACTCAAGCCTAATCTTCGCAAGCACAGCAGTCATCTCAGTGTCAGACTCTGCCTGCACAACCCAGTCTGATAGTGGAGGTTTAAGTGAGTCTTCAATGTCAGAAGTTCAAAAGCTCACCCTCCAAAGCTATGTTTAATAGCTCAACCTCATCCTGAGCTGCGCAGAACAAGAAATGAAGGGGTGCGGGGTGAATCACCTTTCTCATTTGTGAACTCAATCGGCAGAAACAAACATGTTGGGGAATAGAAGCCCTGGAGCCACAGAAAGATTGGGATTGGGAGTGACTAAGGTGACTTTATCCTTAAAAAATGGAAAGTTGTGACCACAATGTTCTGATGGCCATGCATGCTCTCACAGTGATCACATCTGAAGGAAAGAGTTGTCAACTACATCCAGAAATACACTGATGAAATGACAAAATAAAATATTATTTTTATGTAAATCTCTCTTTTAGTAGCTCAATTGAACAACCATATGCACTTTTTTGCACTTAACTGTGCTTATGAGAGAGAGAACTGCTGAAAAGCATCTTACAGGTTTCCAACAAATCTTCTAGGTGGAGGTAAATGGAGAGAGACATGTCTTCTCGACTCTGAAGAACAAATCTGAATGAGTGGAGCATATAATTTATTTTTATACCAATGTGTAAGGGGGAGTGGCTAGCATGCAAATTATATTTGCCAATTCTAATTGACCTTTTCTGAAGTATAAGTGTTTGGGGCTCCCAAATGTGACCTCAAGATTACTACATTAACACAATGTCATGTAAGTGACAGACAAGGAACTGAAGTCTAAAGATGCTGCAATGTAAAATGCACAATAGCTTTTAAGTTGTTTCATATAATAGCTTTTGCTTTATTGTGAATCAGCACAACTGTAAAGCTGTACTGACCAATTAGCTTCCAGAACTAAAACTATTCAAAGTGGATATCCTGAAGCTGGCAATAGTAATGCAAGGGAAAGCTTATTAAATTAATTGTAAACACTTTTAACACTTTAGAGTTTGAACACTGTACAATAAGTTTCCATTTGTTTACACTAGGTAATGTATTAACTAACATGAATTAACCATGAGAAATATATTCTGACAACATTTATTAACCTTTGTTAATGTTAGTTAATAAAAATAATCATTCATATTCGTTCACAGTGCATCAGCTAATGTTATCAGATACAACTTAATATATTAGTAAATGTTGAGATTAACATTAACTAAGATTAATAAATCCTGTAGAAGTATTGCTGGTTGTTAGTTCATGTTGACTAATGTAGTGAAGTAATGTTAACAAATTAAACAAATTCGTGTTTACCAGTGAACCGATGATGATGATGATGGTGATGATGATGATGATGATGTGAAGACGACGATGATGATGATGATTATCAGAATCAGAATGAGCTTTATTGCCAGGTATGTTTAAACATACGAGGAATTTGTTTTAGTGACAAGCTCCACAGTGCAACAGAATGACAGTGACAAGACAGGACATAGATAATAAAAATAAGAATATAGAAATATACAAAATAGACAATGTACAAAAAAAAGCAAAAACACAATATAATATAGACAATTTTGTATGTACAGGTATGATATGTGCAAATTTGAAATGTAAGTAAGTATGTGTTTTAAATAAATAATGTATACTAGTGTTGTGTGTTCCACGATTATTGTTAAGTGTTCGTGAGATGGATTGCCTGAGGAAAGAAACTGTTCCTGTGTCTGGTCGTTCTGGTGCTCAGTGCTCTGTAGCGTCGACCAGATGGCAACAGTTCAAAGAGGGAGTGTGCTGGATGTGAGGGGTCCAGCGTGATTTTGCTAGCCCTTTTGCTCACTCTGGATTAGTACAGTTCTTGGAGAGTGGGCAGGGTTGTACCAATGATTCGCTCAGCAGTTCGGACTATCCTCTGTAGTCTTCTGAGGTCAGATTTGGTAGCTGAGCTGAACCAGACAGTTATAGAAGTGCAGAGGACGGATTCAATGATGGCAGAGTGGAACTGTTTCAGCAGCTCTTGTGGCAGGTTGAACTTCCTCAGCTGGCGAAGGAAGTACAACCTCTGCTGGGCCTTTTTCACAATGGAGTCAATGTGAGTGTCCCACTTCAGGTCCTGAGAGATTGTGGTGCCCAGGAACCTGAATGACTCCACTACAGTCACAGTGCTGTCCATGATGGTGAGTGGGGGGAGTGCAGAGGGGTTTCTCCTGAAGTCCACGGTCATCTCCACAGTTTTTAGCGTGTTGAGCGCCAGGTTGTTGAGACTGCACCAGACAGCCAGCTGCTCGACCTCCTGTCTGTAAGCAGACTCGTCACCATCCTGAATGAGGCCGATGAGTGTGGTGTCGTCTGCAAACTTCAGGAGCTTGACAGAGGGGTCTTTAGAGGTGCAGTCGTTGGTGTACAGGGAGAAGAGCAGTGGAGAGAAGATTATTTTTGGCTAATGCCTTTTTATGGTTCCTATCCACACCCACCTTTTGAGTGGAATGGCCAATCAGAGGCATGAATGTTGAGCGGGAGAAGTTTCCTTTGTTTCCCCTTTATGGTCCATTTGCATGTTTTATGGCCGGTCTAGAATTGCTGCCGTTTTAACCCAAAATATAGTATAAATCGTATGATGCGTTTCACAATCACATACTGTACCAATGAGTAAAAAGCCGATAATATTGATACCAAGAAACAAACATTTAGAATAGATTAAACCAAAGATAC
>NW_015506159.1:375516-382833 GCF_001515645.1 Sinocyclocheilus grahami
ATGGCCACAGACGTTAGAGCCACAGGTCTGTAGTCATTAAGTCCAGTAATTTTAGGTTTCTTTGGGACGGGGATGATGGTGGTGTGTTTGAAGCATGAGGAGACTTCACACAGCTCCAGTGATCTGTTGAAGATCTGTGTGAAGATGGGGGCCAGCTGGTCAGCACAGGTTTTCAGACAGGCTGGTGTCACACCGTATGGGCCTGGTGGTTTTTTTCTCTTGTTCTCTCTGAAGACCTGACGCACGTCATCTTCACTGATCTGGAGTGCTGGAGGGGGGAAGAGGGGGGTTGCAGGAGGTGTGAATGGTGTTTTTTCAAACCTGCAATAAAACTCGTTCAGATCGTCTGCCAGTTGTTGATTCTCCACAGTGCTGGGGGATGGTGTCTTATAATTGGTGATGTCTTTCAGACCTTTCCACACTGATGCAGGATCACTGGAAAATAATTGGTTCTTTAGCTTTCCAGTATAATTCCTCTTTGCCACTCTGATCTCCTTTTCCAGTGTGTATTTGGCCTGTTTATACAAGAATCTGTCACAGATCGGTGGCAGCAGCTTCAAAAACACTCCAATCAAGGTGAGGTCAAAACAAGCTTGTAAATCCTGCTCTGCTTCATTAGTCCATCTTTTTACAGTCCTTAATGCAGGTTTAGCTGATTTCAGTTTCTGCCTGTAGGTCAGTATAAGATGAGCTAAACAGTGATCAGAGAGCCCCAAAGCTGCCCGTGGGACGGAGCGATATGCATCCTTTATTGTGGTGTAACAGTGATCCAATATATTACCGTCTCTGGTGGGACATGTAACATGCTGTCTTTATTTTGGCAGTTCACGAGAAAGATTTGCTTTATTAAAGTCCCCAAGAATGATTATAACAGAGTCTGGGTGTTGTTGTTCTGTGTCTGTGATCTGAGTTTCTGTAAAGCTGAGCTCATGTGTGCTTGCGGTGAGGAATGTAAACACTCACTTGAATGAACGAGCAAAACTCCCGTGGCGAATAGAACGGCTTGCAGAGAGCCCCAAAGCTGCCCGTGGGACGGAGCGATATGCATCCTTTATTGTGGTGTAACAGTGATCCAATATATTACCGTCTCTGGTGGGACATGTAACATGCTGTCTTTATTTTGGCAGTTCACGAGAAAGATTTGCTTTATTAAAGTCCCCAAGAATGATTATAACAGAGTCTGGGTGTTGTTGTTCTGTGTCTGTGATCTGATCAGCGAGTTTCTGTAAAGCTGAGCTCACGTGTGCTTGCGGAGGAATGTAAACACTCACGAAAATGAACGAGCAAAACTCCCACGGCGAATAGAACGGCTTGCAGTTAACGTAGAGCGCTTCTAGATCGGGACAACACATCTAGACACATTCTTTAACGCTGTAGCATCTGTACACTACGGAAGTTCTAAGCGGCCATGCATTATTTTTTTTTCCTTCTTGTTTTCTCGTTATAACGACTTATTTTCTCATTATATCGACATAACGAGAGTTGTTTTCTCATTATAACGACTTATTTTCTCGTTATTTCGACATAACGAGAGTTGTTTTCTCGTTATAGCGACTTAATTTTCTCGTTATATCGACATAACGAGAGTTGTTTTCTCGTTATAACGACTTAATTTTCTCGTTATATCGACATAACGAGAGTTGTTTTCTCGTTATAAACTTTTTTTATGTCGAGATCACAAGAAAATTAAGTCGTTATAACGAGAAAACAACTCTCGTTATGTCGATATAACGAGAAAATAAGTCGTTATAACGAGAAAACAAGAAGGGAAAAAAAAAATTATGCATGGCCGCTTAGAACTTCTGTAGTACACCACCTTTCGTTGATGTAAAAACATGTCCCGCCGCCCCGCGATTTCCCCGTTGATTCTGCATCGCGGTCTGCTCTAAACAGCTGAATGCCTGGCAGATGTAGCGTGCTGTCCGGAATGGCGTCATTCAGCCAGGTTTCCGTGAAACACAGAGCAGCAGAGTTTGAAAAATCCTTGTTTGTCCTGGAGAGCAGAAGAAGTTCGATTATTATTATTATTATTATTATTGTTATTATTATACAGTAAAATGTATACCTTAATGCAATGTAAGTTGCTTTGGAGAAAAGCATCTGCCAGTTGCACTAAATATATTCTTCAAACTGTTTAGAAACCTTTCTCCTTGGGGTCTTGTTGCCATTGCATTCCCAGTGTTGGACCAACCATCAGGACAAGCTAATTAACTTTCATGCTAAACACTCTATATCTATGATTACGGTCATATTTGTGTGTGCAAATGAAGAGATGAGAGCAAAGCTAGCTTTAGATGTAAACATCATGATGGCATAATCACAGTGTAGCATAATTATCAGGTGCATGAATGGTGTGTGTATATGTCTGTGTATTTTATAGTTTTTTTTTTTTTTTATCCAGGCATTTTGTACAATCATATCATCAGGACCCAGTATCTTAATTGTGTTAAAGGTGAGGTATGTGTTTTTGAATATTAAAACTTCATTCAGTCCCAGTTTAATTGGCAACTGGGTTGTCAGCGTCAATCCTGTTATGCAGAAACTTTTTAACTTTGTGACTTTGGGGGGGAAAAAGTATATCAACTAGGGCTGTCATCGTTAACGCATGCGATTAATTTTACAATCCTTCACGCGTTAAAATAATTTAAAGCAATTAATGCTAAATTACTGAAGCACAATTAAAAAAGCACCTAATTTTGCTACTCTGCTTGCGATTGATCATTTTAACCTGCTAAACTCCGGGAAAGTTTTCAGTCCAATGATCCAGTAAGCGAATGCATTCAAACAATCCATCCAAAACAGCGCCAATTTAAAGGAAACCAGGCTGATTACATCAGAGATTGCAGAGAGAACAGACACGTTGCGTTTTAAGTGAATTATTCATTCCAGTGTGTTTCGCTTTAAAACACGAGCTCTGTCATATTCTGTGATTGTCTCTGAAGAGTGCGAGCTCTCGCACTGTGTGAAGTACAGACTGAACAGATTGTCAACACATCCCACCGCTGTATGGCCAGATGAGACGCAAACTACGCCTGGATAACCAGTCTCGCTAGTAAAGTTTTGATGGATGAAGACTGCAATCAAGGTAAAGACGATTGCGGTGGCGTACAGGAGTCGTACAGTAAGCACGCGTGAGTCCGTTACAATAAAGCGTGTATGAGTGCTCTCGACGCACCGATCGCACATTGTATTTATGCACAGGCACAGACATTTGCGTACATTCACATTGTTTCCACACACATTCACGATAACGTTTTGATTTGTCATGTTTATGTTGCTGTGTTTAGCTATACGGAATGGATCCGTGTACTGTAGTAGATATATGCAGTCAGCAGTCGGTTGGTTTAGTTTTTTTTTGGCATCTCCATGGGGTCCTGTTTGATATCAAAACTTGGCTTCTCTAAAATGTAAAAAAGCTCTTTGCTGTTGCACAGTACACATACTATAACATTCAGATTTTTTTTTCTTTCATATGTGCTTATATGGGCTCCTTATATCATTTGATTCTTTGGTGTCCTTTTGGAGTTTCTAAGTGTCCTTTTTTGGAAAGACATCTACATTTATCTTGAAAAAAGCTTGCAGAAAATATAAATATTTGAGAATAAACCTTCAATCTTTTGGTTTACTTTGCTGGATATAGCAAATGATGACAAAATAAACATTTGAAACAAGATAAATGGTGTATGCTTAATTTCATGAAGTGTGCGATTAGACACGATTAATCACAGAAAAAGGATGTGATTAATCAGATTAAACATTTTAATCGATTGACAGCCCTAATAACAACGTTAAGCACAGCGTTAATATTGTGCCAAGTTCATGCACATTTTGTAACTTGATTATTTACACTAAGTCTAAATACATACATACATACACGCATACATGCATGCATACATGTATATTTTATTCAAATAAATAAAAGTATGCCCACCAGGATAGAAATAAAGAGCTAAAGTTAGCATGGGATTAAGAGTTGGTTTACCTGTGGTCAAGTTGATTTTGATATTTTCATATCTTTTGAAACATTGATATATTACTTATATCTTTAAAAATCCAAACAAGTTTAACATTAAGACATGCATTAAAAAAATTATATTAGGAATGACTTGTCTGCATTTACACTGCAAGGCTTAATGCACACATGATATTTTGAAACATATATCCAATATTATTTAGCAGTATATGTATATGTAACTTGTGCAAGTTATATTGCATATATTTTATATATATACAGGTATATATATATATATATATATATATATATATATATATATTACATACATCAAGTTCTCAAATAAAACAATTAAATCAGATAAAGTAATTTATTTTGTAAAGTATTGAATGGATTATTAAATTATATAATAGCTATATGTTATAAATGAACAAGGTTGAATTTCCTGCAAAACAATACACTTAAATGTGATATATACCATATATTATGTTGTTAGTGATATTAGATTTTGGTCATACCAGGCAGCCCGATTTTGTTTTTCACAAATATGAAATTTCTCTCATGTCATGCAGATTCTTGTGCATGGTTTGCTGTGGAAATAACTACATCTTATGATAGTTTCAATCACATTGGGTCTGAGATTACTTGGCAGTCTAGGCAGATGATGCATAAGCCTCAAAACATACTAAGGTTACCAAAGATAATGTGCAGACTATAGTGTTACCATTCATGTGGGAAATTGACTTGTTGGCCAATCAAATGCCATGCATCTTAATTTAATGGAATGCACTCACCTTTAAATCTGTCATAGCAGATGTGATGGGAATGTGGTGCTAGAATGTGGCAGCTATAGGAGTGTGTCAAACAGCAGCTAACATGCATCAGAACAGTGGCTGCAGTAATGAACAGAAAATTGGCCTCCCTGTCCCACTGTAATGGGAGATTCAATAAAGCAAAATGCTAATCAGGTTATTTGGTTCCCCTTCAGGAACTCGAGCTGCGTCGAGTCGCTTTGGGAACGCCCTTGCGTGACCGCGTTCTGAAGCACGTGTCAAATCCGTCCAATGGAGCAGCGAGACGTCACGAGCAGGGTGACGTAAGCACCAGAAAGCATAAAGGCACATCCGGCCGGGCGCAAACCAGCTTCGATGAAGTAGCGCCTGCAGGGATGCAGGGAGTATGGCAAAGAGACGCAGCGTCTCGTTCCCTCGGGACTGTTAAAAAAGGACTCTCTCAATTTTCCCTACAAATACCATTGATATTCACTGCATGTCGGCAACATTTTGGTCCATGATTTGTGCCCTTCCGGCAAATCTATCAAGGCATATATGTTAAATGAGCCATATCATGAGACATCAAATTTTTATGCTGTGAAAACAATGATGTAAACAAACTATACAAGTGTTTCTAAAAATGTGCTTATTCAAAAAACAAACAGGTTTGCAAGGCCATCGAGGTACATGGTGTGCACTGAGCCTTACCACTTCCTTCAACTGTCAGCTATTAAGAAATCTCAGCCAAAAAGCAAAAGTATGTAGTATGTTTAAAATCATAGTATTTGGAAAAAGAGTAGGGGAAAAGTACACGGATGACCTACTGCTTATGCCCAGATTCTGAAGTGTGCAGTTGATGGACACTTTACTGTCCCATGAGGCCAAAGGAGATGATTTATGAATGACAGTGCAGCAACGCAATTGAAGCTGGTAGGCCATGCGATAGTGACAACATGATGGACATAGGATTTCCAAATTTCATTCATACTACCAATATTCATATTATATATATATATATATATATATATATATATATATATAAAAGGGGGTCAGTCTGAAGAGCTCAGTGTATTCAAGTGTGGTACTTTTTTCAGGGGTTGGGTTCAGAGTTTTGTTGCTTCAAACTTGTAGAAACAGTTTGGGGAAGACCCTTTTCTACTCCAGCATGACTGTGCCCCAGTCCATAAATACGTGGTTGGTTGAGTTTGGTGTGGAAGAACTTGACTGGCCCACACAGAGCCCTGACCTCAACCCCATCAAACACCTTAGGGATGAGCTGGAAGGGAGATTCCACACCAACATTAATGTCTGACATCAAAAATTTGCTATTTGATGAATGGGAAAACATTTCCACAGAAACACTCAATTTTCCCCCCCTCCATTTCTGTTGGCGATGGAGTTTAGGTTCCTTGCCAGTGTTACCACTGGCTTGCTTAGTTGGGAACACATAATATTTGTCAATAATATTGACTTGACTGCACAGACACTACTGAATGAGAACTGATCTGAACTGGATGATGACATCACTGTCTCCAGAGCTGCTTCCCAACTCTTTTCATAATTGATGAACTTTACTCAGTTATTGAACAGAACAGAATCAACAATTAACTGATTTCAACTAGGCCTAAATAATGATTGTTTACTATTGTCTTTTTAGAGCTTATCACTGTGAAACAATCTGTAATGCATGAAGCACTACATAAATAAAGGTGACTTGACTTGATTACAGTTTTTCTCAATGGATCTGGCACATTTCTCCAAACTCAGGGGATCGGAACACTTTGTAATTGTCTTTAAAATTATAAAGGGGCGATTCATTTTTTCTTTCTAATAGGTGATAACGTTTAAGATATACACTATATACAGGTGCATCTCAATAAATTAGAATGTCGTGGAAAAGTTCATTAATTTCAGTAATTCAACTCAAATTGTGAAACTCGTTTATTAAATAAATTCAATGCACACAGACTGAAGTAGTTTAAGTCTTTGGTTCTTTTAATTGTGATGATTTTGGCTCACATTTAACAAAAACCCACCAATTCACTATCTCAACAAATTAGAATATGGTGACATGCCAATCAGCTAATCAAATATATACAAAACTGTTGAAGAATTATAACTGTTGAAGGATCGCAATAAACATGTATTTTCATTAGCATATCTGTGTATCTACAGCTGAATGTGTTTTATAATCAATAGAGAACACACCTATAGATTTTATGTTAATATTTACTTTTAATAAATGCATTACTAGAACAAATTGCAGTGCTTCATTTTGCAGTAAAGTAGAACTGTTTAGTTGAGATAATTTTGTGTTTGGATGGCTGTGTTAATTGTTTTGAGAACAAGTACATTGCATTGGAGAAAAGTGTCAAATCGATTGAGAAAAACTGTAAAGTCACTGTTGGTGTAATGATCTGGTCTCCTAATACTTTTGTTCATATAGTGCTTGTTACCTTATGCCCAGTACCCTGATCATTGTTAGTGGAAAAACGTCTCGGTTACGTATGGTAACCCTCGTTCCCTGAAAGAGGGAACGGAGACGTCACGTCGGATGACCGACGAAATTGGGATCTCGCTTAGAGGGCCCAA
>NW_015506159.1:382994-387780 GCF_001515645.1 Sinocyclocheilus grahami
AGGTCTGGACGGGAATGCCAAAGGGCGCCCCATCTCTGAGTCAGTAACTCCTTCCTCAGAGGAATAGGCCAAGGAGGGGCTGTCGCGAGGAGCATTAGTTCTGGGAACCAGGTCCGGGAAGGCCAATAGGCCACCAGTTGGACCTGCTCCTCGTCCTCCCTGACCTTGCACAGCAACTGTGCCCGAAGGCTCACTGGGGGAAATGCATACTTGCGAAGGCCCCGCGGCCAGCTGTGTGCCAGTGCGTCTGTGCCGAGTGTTCCCTCGGTCAGGGCGAAGAACAACTGGCCGTGAGAGGTTTCTGGAGAGGCAAACAGGTCTACCTGAGCGGCTCTGAAACATCCCCAAACCAGCTGGACTGGCTGGGGATGGAGTTGCCATCCTCCCAGGAGGAAGGGTAACCCTACTGGTGGGACATAGCCTACAGGTATCATTGTACTTTCAAAACAAGATTTGGCCAAAAACACACGTCAAAAGAATTTAAAACGGTGTCTGTGTTCCAAAAACTAGAAAGCTGCTTTGGTGCCTATAACCTACATAGCCTGCAACTGAAATCCAACCTTCATGTGGGGGATTTGGAACACTTTACAGTGTTCACACAAATACACAGGCAACTTGACTCAGAAGTGACTTACTGTAAATAAAGTTTAGCGTTAGCATGATGCTAAGCTAGCAACCTTATTCTCTAAAGCAGTGGTTCTTAATCCTGGTCCTGGGGACCCCTGCTCTGCACATTTTGTATGTTTTCTTCATTTGACACACTTAGTTCATTTCATGGATCTCTCCCCTAAAGAGCTGATGGTCTGAATCAGATGTGTTCAATAAGGGAGACATGCAAAATGTGCAGAGTTGGGGATCCCCAGGACCAGGATTCAAATCTGCTCTAAAGGGGCTGTTTAGAACGCGCATTTTGCATTCTACTGTGCTGCTTTTCCATTGTTTTTTCCCATCGTCCCATCGGGGAAAACTAAGCATAAAACTGTTGTTGTTGTTATTGTTGTTTTTATGCAGGTTTACTAGACAAATTGTGTTCTGCCTTTAAATAATTTCAATTCTAATTAAAATGTCCTTAAGGATAAAACAATATATCTCAGATAATTCTGTAAACTTGCTGTATTGCTGGCACATTACTATCATATTAAAAGTTACAGTTAACAACGGAGCCCAAACTATTGAATTCAGTTGCTATTTATTTTTAGATATTATAAACACTCAAAAAAAAGTTAATTGCACAAAAGGCAGTTTTTACATTAACTTTGAAATATAATTACATAATTATGAAGTGTTTCTTCTCCAATTCAGGTTAAGTAAAATATAATGAATAGATAACCAATGTAACGAATCAGCTCATGACAGGAAATATGAATAATTAACCATAAGCTGTGGACACTGAATGACTCGCCTGAGGTAAATGTAATGCTACGTGACATATTGTTTACATGCCTAGTGAACTTTTATTAATGGATCAGCAGATCAAGTAAACATTAAAATATCCATCTTGGCATTTAAAAATTTATATTGATTTGTTAAAATGAAGGTATATAAAATTAGGATTTAGGGTGCTTTCACACCTGGCCTGTTGTTTCGGAACCTGGCGCGTTTCCCACCCTTAGCTCGGTTCATTTGGGCATATGTGAACACAGCAATCGCGCTCAGATCCGCGCCAAAACAATCGGTCAGAGATCGCCTGAACGAGGTGGTCTCGGCTCGATTGAAAACAAACTCTGGAGCGGTTCGGTTGTAGTGAGAAAGCAATCCGATCTAACGGACCAACGAACCAGGCTATATCACAATGTATAATGGGTAATTACGTAAGTTCCATGAAAAGCATTTGTTTTGCTAATACTTCAAAATGAACCTGTAAATGTCTTTGGGTGAGCACGTCTTCGCCATTCAAAACCAAAGCGCACTTTTTCATTTTATAATGCCGTCTTATTGCTCTTCTTCCTAGTATGTGCATTTAAAAAAAAGTTTTCCCGATGATTCCTGGACTCCTGCTCAAAGTGATAAATTAATATAATGACATCTACAAAAAAAAACAACAACAATAAGTCTGCGAAGCTGATGTCGTTCCATCCTGACAGATGACAGCTGTGACAGCTAGTGGAATCCCGGAAAATAAACCATGGAACTTTGACCAATGAGAGAACAGTTTACTCGCGCGTGACATGTATTAACACATTTGGTGAGTTTAGAAACATTGCCATATGAAAGCGAACCGCACCAAGAATAAAAAGCAACATTGTAATAATTTGAATCCCTGTTTCGGAACAAAACAATCGATCTACAGGTGTGAAAGCACCCTTAGTTTCACAGTGCAGTGGATAAAATATGCTGTAAATATGCGGTACACATGCTTACCTCACTGAATGCATATACCGTTATATGCCTTATATTTTATATTTGATTGTGCTACCAACAGAAAGTATTGTAATTTTATAAACAACATTTCTCTTACTTCTATCTTGGATGTATTTTTGTGGTGAATATGTTTGTGTTACACTGTATGTACTGCATGTGGCATATGTATGCAATGCTACCTTAGAATTTGTATTTAAAAAAGTTATCTTTCCTACCTTTTGGAACACCTTTCATTTTGGAAGCGTGGTGCCGGTGAAGCCTTAAAATGTTTGCTACTGTACATAAGCAGAGCCTATATTTATTTCTTTAATTAATATATTGTGGAGTTTAGCAATTGCTGGGGAATCTTATGTTGTCTATTTTACTAACCATTCTATCCAGGTAAGAACCAATTCAACCAAGCAAAATAGAATCCTAAGAGACATTCTGCAGCAGATTTATCAGTGAATGCAACAGAATCAACATTCAGCTCTTAAATGTCAGCTCTAGATTTAGCTGTGTAAGTTGCCACAGGGGTTATATAACATACACGCCCATTCCTCCAGGCACCTCTCATATTTGGAGGATCTCAATGATTTCTTTGAGAAAATAAACAATTCCTTCAAGAACCCTCCCATGACTCATAAAACCTGTGAATCAAAGTCAACACAGTCTCATATGAACATGTTCATCAAATTACACTCTTGTGCTTTTCAGTAGCTTTGCAAATAGGCCCATGTCATCACAGCATACTGTATTTTTCATAACGTATATTCATGATTGCATCAGTGCTTAGTGTAATGGTTCATAAAACTGTAATTTAATTGAATATGGCCTATTGACAAAAGTCTGAAGTATGCATTTTCTGTTTTCTTATATTTTAGAGTAAATGTAGAATAAACATTGTATGACATGAAAATGTAATTATAACTAACTGAATTTACATTTTATTTGTTCACCCCTAAATAAAAATGTGTATTAAGGACTATTAAGTACTAATGCTACTAAAACAATCCATATGACTTACGTACTTGTGTATTTTCTAGTCTTTTAAAGTTGTGTGATATCTTTGTGTGAGAACCAGACTGAAAATTAAGTCTATGTGATGAAAATATTCATCACACTTGGTTTAACATATGAAAATGCTAATTTGAATATAAGCGTCAGAGCTTCATATGTGGCCTAGTAGTTCCAGGAATGTTGAGCTTTGGAGTTTATACAGAAGATGCAAGATTTAATCTGGCCTGTATTACGGTCGCGTTCACAAGAAAAAAAAATCTCCTGACTACTATTAAATTCATTTCTAATGATGAATATCTTTTGTACTGGACTGATCAAACAAACAACACTGGATTGGTATGTCTGTAAAGATGAATGCTGGTGGAGACATCTTTGCCTCCAAGCATTCAGATGAGTTCCCAAGGCTGATTGGCCTTCAGGAGAATTTTCTTTAACATAGTTAGCAGATTTTTAAAATGGGGACCCCAAATACAGATTCACTTACCACCCCCATCTCCACTGTATGTGTCCTGCACATTATTGTAAAGTGTTTATTTCTTATTTCTTATCTTTGATTATATACAAGATATGAAGATCTGTCACATGTATCCTCTGTTTTAGTTTCATTTTCATGGACTCTTAGGGTGCTTCTCAAAGGGAAGGCTGGATATCTCGGCTGCCATGTCATCAATAATATAAGGATTTGTAATAGAAAGTATTTTTCCAAAAATAAGTTGTATAAGTATTTTGTCATTATCTTGACGTATAGCCATGCAGACTTACTAGACAATCTCATTCTAGCATTTAATACCGAGGAGTACTCTAGCCTACAAGCCTCAGAAGGACTGATCAAGGAAGAATGCAGCCCTCCGTTTGAGAAGCACCCTTAGTTTGTTTCTCTTCAGTTCCTGATTACTTTGTTCTCTTTTCCCGCCGTAGTTAGTCACCATATTTTTTTTGTTAATTAGATCACACCTGTTTGTATTCTGTACATCATCTTGTGCATTTAAGTCCCTCAGTTTTTTTTTCCCCCTTTGTGGCATTTATTGTTGTGTTGTGTTGTACATGCTGTTTTCGTTTGGCTTCTCATCAGCGGATTACCTGGTTCTGTTTTATTAAATACCTTTTTGTTACTTGAACCCTTTTTGGACTTTCTTCTTTGGACTAAAATGTGACAACTGGTTTTTACTTTGGAAGCAAACTGGAAAGATTTTGAAATATTTTAACAGTTGCTTAAAATGTATTACATTTAGTGAAATTAATGCTTAAATCAAGTGATAACATCTTCCAATGGATCAGAAAAATGAACTTAAAACAAAATCATTTATTTTATTCCTTTTGGTTGTTTAATTACTCACTCACAGAGCTACTTTTGTCTATGTATGTGTGAATCCATCATGTAGCTCTTATATACTGTGTGTGTGTGTGTATATATATATATATATAT
>NW_015506159.1:388046-407154 GCF_001515645.1 Sinocyclocheilus grahami
TATATATATATATATATATATATATATATATATATATATATATATATATATAGTTTCATCAAAATTGATTTGGCCAAAATGAAAAAATTAAAAGTTATTGGGAAGATTAGTATTATCATCATTATTATTATTCATATTATCATTATTATTTTATCAACTCAAGTTACAACAAAGTGAGAAAAAAGGAAATGGACTCAATATTAATTTCAATCTGATTTGAAGCCATCTTCCTTATAACTTTTATTTTACTACAGAATTGGATGTTTCTGAAAACAAAGTTGAAAAAAGTCTTGCTTCGGATTACTCGCTAAATTATTACTATTTTTTCACTCTTAAAATGTTTTGCATAGATTCTGTTTGAACAGTTGACACAGATGAACAGAGCACATTCATGTTGTGATTGTATTGTCAACGTGAAATACTTACCTTCAAACAGCATCATGATCACAGAAACGCACAACTTACGTGTGGGGGTTTCACCGTAGTCCCATGCACTAGTGCTGCTGGGCCAGCTTCAGATGTGCATGCTTCATAGCGAAGACTCGCACTGAGACAGGCATCTCAAGAGCTTGGCTCAGTCTGTGTATGATGATGAAAAGAACAAACAGAATAGAGTGAAAGGCACAGCGTGACACAGAAACTTACTTCTGACCTGTTTTCCTGTCTTCTGTTCCAGTTCTGCCAAGTCACACCTGTGGAAATCCAGGGTTGATACCGAGAGGGATTATCCATGGGACCAGGTACAACGTCGGAGACAAGATCCGCTATAGTTGTGTGATGGGATACGTTTTGGAGGGGCATGCATTGCTCACGTGCATAGTGAGCCCAGGAAGTGGTGCATCATGGGATTTCCCAGCACCATTTTGTAGAGGTAAGATGCTTTATGCTTACATGGACAGATGGGTTAAATAGTAGGGTTTCCACAGTCACATGACTACTGTATGGTCTCAGCACTCTCAGAAAAAGGTACAGAACTGTCGCTTTACCCCTTTAAAAGGCGCTAATATGTACTCTTTAGGTACTAATATGTGCTTTGAAATATGTATCTTTAACTCAAGTTGTCACTGGGGCGGTACATTTTCAAACAGTACAAATATCTACCATTTAGGTACTAGTATGTACCTTTAATGTACCAATATGCAACCTTTATGGGTAAGTTGCATAAGGTACCACTCCAGTGACAACTTCTATACTTTTTTTTTTTCTGAGAGTGTACTGTATGCTCCAATGCATTGTGCTCAAACTGGCCTTCCATTTCCAATTTAACAAATGAACCTGAAGTAATATTAACCATGATTTTATTATTTTAAATCTTTTATTTTTGACATTGGTACACAACTTAAAGAATCAACCATCCATTTTCCAAATCACGTATTCTAGGGTTACAGGGTAGTGGAGCCTTTCCCAGTGTCTTAAAAAAAAAGAAGTAAAATAAATACACTTTAAAACCTCAGAAGCAAATATGACAACAACGTAGCATACTGCTGTTTAAAATGTTTACTGTGGAATAGTGCATACTGTTTCACATACTGATTTTGTGATTCTGATTTGGGACACTTCCATATGTGGTACTAAATCAGTTACAAGTTGTATGTTTTGCAATGCAAACTCAATCTGAACAGTCATTCTGCAATTCTGCAATGATGGGACTCACTCCAGATTTTACATACCGTTAGTTCTTTGATCACTCTGTCAATATGAAAGACATCTGTAGTGAGTGGAGGAAGAGAGTGAGGTGTAAGAATTATGGTGACAGCTTTAGACAAGCAAAACTTGAGGGGACACTAGAAAAGCTTTTCTCTCTTTCTCATCATCCTCGCCTCGTCCTCCTTATCGCATGCGCATGAATTAACGGTCCGTGACACATGCGTGAACACTGATTTCAGTGGCCTCAGTGTTTAATTCTGTATGTCTTTTGGGCATTCGGTTCAGTTCAGGACTGTGATCAGTTCAAACTTGAATCTGATATCGGCCATATTTTAAAAAATTAAATTAAATTAAATAATGATAATGATAATAATAATGTGAACAGCCAAACAAACAAACAAACAAAATACTAAAGCTGTATCCAACAATGACCCCACCACCTATAATCTTATTTATTATCCCCTACTTTAGTCCAGTTATAAAATAGTGAATGAGAACGAGTGAGCCAGTTAGGACACTGAGAGCACTGCAAAGTCTGCGGGTGGCATCTTCTGGCCCTATAAATAATGCACTATTTAAGGGTATGGGGCCAATTTCAGATACAGTGATCGAATCATAAGTCAGTCGGAACAAAACAGAAAATGATCTGGCAATATGGGATCTAAAAATTTAAGTTACTCAACCTTTTGTTTGTTTTAAGCTACTGTAAGGCAACAGTGTCACACAATTGTGCTTCAATCTTGTCACTTCAATAACTTCTCCAAAACTGCCCAAGCCGCCATGGCTAGTTCTAACATGATATTTTCAAATTAGTAACGAAGGCACATCTTTTTGAATTAGCAATGTCAGATCCTGGATACTTGGCGTAGGAAAGTAGTTACACACATAAGAGGGTATTTGTGACACTCATTGGCTTTACGTATTTTTACGTACTTATCCTTTGAACTGCTGTATAAAAGCAGGACTGCATTAAGGCTATAAATCATGCTTGTGAATACCTGATGCTTCATGCCCACAGCAAATCAGAACCACAGAATTACAATACCAAAATGTTAGATGCTGCCGTAATTTCACCATTCTTGATTCCAGTTTTGAAACTGCAGCAAAAAAAAGCTACCAGCCATAAAGTTATTTACATTATACATTATTAAAGACAAGCAGTCTTTAAACAAATTACAAGTGATAGAAAAAAATAAATACAATAGTACAAATATATAAAGAAAATAAACAACTATCTTTTGCATCTTCTTCTACTTGGATGGTAGCCAGTATACCCCACTTTTAGAGAACAGCAGTACTGATCCTGTGTCTAAAACGCTGCATCGGGAGGCAGTCCTTATATTCAAGTACCGGATTTTTAATCGATTATTTATGAAGGACTACACAAGTCATGGCATAGGAGCGCTGAAAATTAATGTTGATTTCTATATGGTGCAATTTGACTAATTTTACCTTTGCCTGATAATTTCTAACTTTTGTGCTATTTTGTCCAGCTGAAGGATCATGTGGTGGGACGTTAAGAGGAACAACAGGGACAATATCAAGTCCCCACTTTCCTTCAGAGTATGACAACAATGCTGACTGCACGTGGAGTATTCTGGCCGAGCCGGGAGACACCATTGCCCTAGTCTTCACAGACTTCCAGCTAGAAGATAGATATGACTTTCTAGAGATCAGTGGCACAGAAGCACCGTCAATATGGTGAGTGAACTGGTCTCTGTTACTGCTTCTACATTACAGCGCAAGGGATCACAAGATCCCGTTAATGGAAGTAGTGAGCGGAATGACTAGTTTTGTTTCTGCATTCGGAGAGGATTTGCTTTGTAAATGACATTTAATACCGCTACAGTTGTGATTTAATACCGATTCTATGTTATTACAATCGTGAGAGTGTTTATTGCATGGATGTGCGTTTACAAAATATCATGTGCTCTTTGTGCAAGCATCACAAACACTTCTTTTCTAGGATCTTGGGGAAAAAAAGTTGTGGATAAAAAAATATATATATATATTTTTTAGCACTATTCTTTTTAAGCAATAACAGTTTTGAAGCACAAGATGCTCTTTGGAACATTTAGAACAACTTTTCAGTCGGGCTGTTTCGATACTGTATTGATAGTAATTTATTGGTATAGATAGTACATTGGATTTTAAATAAAATAAGTTGCATAGTATTACATTAAAAAAATGCTCAATATAATTTTCTCAAGTAGATTTGAGAACCCTGCTTGTAGGCGTTATGGTGAGCATCATACTACTCTAAAGACAATTTTGAGTAATTTCTGGGATCGAACTCTCTCCTACTGATTTAATTTTATTTGTACTTAGCTATATTGTTACATTACACAGAATGTTGTGGAATTCAATGAAGGTTCAAATAAATGAGGAAAAAAAATATACCCCAATCAGAGGCATTATGTTCTGGACAGGATTTGATTTCTCAGAAGACAAGTTGACTGAAAAACAGGACTTAATATGCCCTTTCATTTTTACAGAGACTGTGAAAAAAAAATACAAGCATGTTCGATTTGGAGGGGATTAGAGTAATAATTCACAGGCTGTTTCGATACTGTATTGATAGTAATTTATTGGTATAGATAGTACATTGGATTTTAAATAAAATAAGTTGTATAGTATTACATTAAAAAAATGCTCAATATAATTTTCTCAAGTAGATTTGAGAACCCTGCTTGTAGGCGTTATGGTGAGCATCATACTACTCTAAAGACAATTTTGAGTAATTTCTGGGATCGAACTCTCTCCTACTGATTTAATTTTATTTGTACTTAGCTATATTGTTACATTACACAGAATGTTGTGGAATTCAATGAAGGTTCAAATAAATGAGGAAAAAAAATATACCCCAATCAGAGGCATTATGTTCTGGACAGGATTTGATTTCTCAGAAGACAAGTTGACTGAAAAACAGGACTTAATATGCCCTTTCATTTTTACAGAGACTGTGAAAAAAAAATACAAGCATGTTCGATTTGGAGGGGATTAGAGTAATAATTCACAAATTAAAACTCTTTATTTACTCGCACTCGCATCAAACACAATAGCTGTTTTTCAAGACAAACAAAAACAAGACATAAAAAAAAGAAGAAAAAAAGGGCATTTTTCCCCATAAACTGACACTTCATGTTGTCAAGGGACTGACAAGCTTCTTGACACAAAAGACCGTAAAAGTAGTGTATATTTCAAGTATAGAGATGTCATATGATAGCTGTGTGTGTGAGGAACAGACTGAAATGTAGGTCTTTATTGACTGAAAACCTTTTACATTTCTATTTATTTATTTATTTATTCATAACTTCAGAAGACTTGGAATGTAGCACAGTGCAGTCTTATGGGCTACTTTATGTTGGTTTTATGTTTTCATTTTTGGGTGAAGTATTCACTGAAAATAACAAATTACATCTATGAAACACGAATGTAGCTAAACTCCATATGGTGTAGGGCTTTTTCTGCCTTTCAGGTATTGATCTAGAATACCCTCAGATGGAAACGAGATACCATTGATCTCACTGATTATTCTGGGAACATATCACTTGCTCTGTGACTCTCCCCGCAGCTGTCAACTTGATGATCGTCGCTCAATTCTTTAACACATTTCTCTTGTTTTCTCTCCTCACCTGTTTCTGTCTGCCTCCTTTCATCAGACACTTCTTCACTGTGTTTTCAAAGGTTTGCAATTGTGACCAAATTGTAAGTCCTAGCCTAGTGAGAGATGATACAGAAGGCTCTGCCTGAACTCTATTAACTTCAAGCTCTGTGAATAAACATGTCCTCACTCTTGAAGTGTGGAGCATCGAGGCTGTGTAGTCACACAGGCACCCTCGCAAATAATTTACTTTTCCGCTTCACCAAAACACAGGCTTGAAATTACACAAACTTGCTGTAAAAGAGCAATAGCATTACTTCACTGGACTGGTGATGAAATAACAGCAGAAGTTATTTACACTGCATCAGAAAAGTAATATCAGAATGTTTATTCTTACCATAAACAGCAGTAGTATACTAATAACACATAGCATAAATAGGAATTCCATGCTATATAATCCAGATGTGAATGGTAATGTTGAACTTTGTGGAGAACAAGGATTCTATATGATAAATAAAGCCTAAAACATCCACCCTTTAGTATCTGACATCCCAAGGCGTGGCTGGAGTACCTGCTTTAATGGAAATCTATTTTTTTTTTTTTTTTTACCTATATCATCTAAGTGCACCAAGTTCATGGTTTTCTCAGATAATTTCAATTATACCGACAGGCATGGGTTACTGTCACCCAAGGAAAATTAACATTCTTTGGAGAACATGAACATAACTTAAACTAGGGCCAAATCTCACAAGAACCCTCCGGGCTGCCAAAAACATTTCAGCTACTGTATGTAAGAAGAAATATCATGCATATTCGACCATTTCATGTAAGTTACACACTCAAACACACACTTACATACATGTCCCTTGTACTGCAGTGAACTGAGCTTGTAAAAAAAAATGTTTAGTATAGGAGAAACTTAAACTTACAGACAGCAGACATTGCTGTGTTGTCGAGGTATTGATTTCCCTTTAAGTAATACATTTCCTGTCCAAGAGGATGACTGAGAGCTTTATAATCATGTGACACAGGTGTGAAGACAGTGTACTGAGTTATTCTAGCCTCACAGGCACAGCTATGGCATTTAACAATCAGGTCCGCTATTGTTTCATATGGATTACTGAAACATTGGCTGGTGAGCAGCCTCTAAGCCAAGTCTCTTCCATGACATTCAGAAGCATTTTCAGTATTGATCCCATTTCAGTGGCGTTAAAAATAAACCCTGGCCAGTTTTTTAATGGGATGAGCAGTATATTTTGAGCGCAGAAATCTCGCTGCAAATATATATATATTTTTTTAAGATGCCAAATCAATCAAAAAGACTCCAAAAGGGCAGTGAGTACTTATTCCCTGATCAATGTGTGGTCTGGAGCGGCTAAATATGATGGCCAACACTATGTGTGTTTATGTCGTAGAGTCTTTGCAGTGTTCCAATTATTTGATTTGTTGCTGCATAGACTGCATTTTATCCTTTATTTTATAATTATGACATTTTAAAATATGTTTGTTAAAACTGTCTTTTGGTCCAATAAGTAATATCTCTGTCTTATCCGAATTTAATAGGAGAAAATTATTGCATTAAGTGGCTCTGGTTGAGACCAATTGCCTTCATTTTTTAGATGCTGCCCTCATTCTGATGCACAGCCCTGCTTCCCACACTTCCCTGCTTCACCTGAGTGAGTTGAGCCAAGGAGCTGAACGTGAAGATTACAGTGTGGACCTTGTGCTGGCAGAGGTCCTACATACACCCCACTCTCCAGATCTAGTGTTAACGCCTGTGCAGTACACTCGAGACAATCTCCGACCTTGAACTGGAATGCATGAAAAGGTTTTTGATGGATGAGGAGAAGGTTATATGGCCATCTCTCTTGCAATGTCCGAGCTTGTTCCATCCAAGCTGGCTTGTCATTTCACACTTGTTCTCCAAAAGTTTCAGCCAAAGTTTCTTAAGCACATGGACAAAAACGATGCAGAAACCAAGCTCTTTAGAGAGCTGCATAGTGTGACAGACTTGGCTTTATATGCTACATAGGTTACTGTCCAATCCATCAGCCATGCAGAACAGCAGAAGAACTCCTGATGCCACCCTACTGTGACGAGCAACTCACAGCCATTGAACTGGGACCAGCCCCAAAATAAAACGTCTAGAGCTTTTTCAATGCAATGCCTTCCCTCTCTGCCATTACAACTTGCCGAAGAGGGGAGAATGAGTTAAATGCTTTGTGTTCAATAAAGTGTGTTCATCCAATGTGCTTAACAGTCCAATCATGTCAGCACATGGGAAATCTTCCCATGTAAACCAATTTCCAAGGTGGCCGCCTCACTTCAGTGGTGGTTGATCCTCCACAGTTCACCTGTAGGACCCATCTGTTACATACAGAAACCCACAACCTTCTTGTGAAAGGCGTAATAGAGGTTGTTGCAAAAGGCAAGAGTCGAGCAAGAGTGACAATGTGTACATATTTAACAGTTGGGCACATGCAGTCAGCTCTCCAGCTGTTCAGACATGCGCTGCATTGCTGCTTTTATCAGACAGGCTGTGATGTGGCAGGTTTCCAGAAGGTCATCACAGATGCATCTAGCTTGGGCTTGCATGCTCAATTCAACGGCTGTCAAGTTTTTGGCTCTAGGATGGGTGCCAGACAAGCATGGCTAATCAATCACTTACAACTGCTCATGGTGTGTTTGCCTCTGAGAGTTGTTCACAGAGATTTGAAAAACTGCTATGTTGTCATTCAGTTAGAAAAGACAGAGGTAGTTGAGTACGTAAATCATCAAGGGGGTCCGATCACGGCCGATGATGGCTCCAGCATGGCGCTTCCTCCTTTGGAGCAATCAATATTAGTTATGAGCAGTGCATGCGCCTGGCCATTTGAATTGTGGACTTACCAGGGGAATGAAGACACATTTTTCTGAGCAAGAGAATTAGTCCGCACTGGCCATTGTAATCTCATCTTCCCAACGCCTGTTGTGAAGTGCTTGTGCAACCTCTCTGGTTCATGCTGTGGTATACTACCATAATATATGTCTATTTTTGGCATATTCTGCCCACAGAGGCTGGTTCAGATGCTACACTAGAAATGTGGTGTTGTAGTCACTGTTTGTTCCCCATAGCATCAGCTGCAATCAAAAGGGAACGTCTCCGGTTACGCATGTAACCTCGGTTCTCAGAGGTATAAGGCAGTGGTTCCCAAACCTGGTCCTGGAGGCACCCCAACACTGCACGTTTTGCATGTCTCCTTAATCAAACACACCAGATTCAGGTCATCAGCTCATTAGTAGAGACTCCAAGACCTGCAACTGGTGTGTCGGAGAAAGGAGACATGCAAAATGTGCAGTGTTGGGGTGCCTCCAGGACCAGGGTTGGAAACCACTGGTATAAGGAATTAGACAATGTGCAGCTGGCCACATTACTGTGCTTGAACTTCAGAATGAGTGTATCACTCTCCGTCCCTCATAGCGATTACTGGGAAAACAGCTCTATTTCTGTCGTTCCATAAGTACCATCTACTGTCAGAGAGTGAGTGTACATTTTACATGTCCTGTCTGCCTTTTTTATATAATAATAATAATAAATAAATACAACATGCATACATACATACATACATACATACACACATAAAATAACTGCTTAATGGAAAATAAGCTAATTTATATTCTAAAAATCAAATCAATTTGGATAATACAGTATCTGGAATTATTCACTGAGCAGATAAAATACTAATAATCCTTGATCAAGATTGCTGCAAGGTAAATTTTTAATGAGCTGAAAAGAATGCACTGTCTACCAATAGCTGCTCTCATAAAATTTAAGGCATTAATGTTTGCCTACAAAATCACCACTGGCTCTGCATCCCTTTACCTTAATTCACTACTTCAGACTTATGTGCCTTCTAGAAGTTTGCATTCTGCAAGTGAACGCTGCATTATTGTGCCATCCCAAAGAGGCACAAAATCACTTGCACAGACTTTTACATTAACTGTTTCCTCCTGGTGGAATGACCTGCCCAACTCAATCCGAGCATCTTCAAGAAATGGCTAAAAACCATAGACTGTATAAAAACATGGACATAGTGTCCGTGACGTCACCAGTAGGTTTCTGAAGAGCGCTTTTGAAGCTCAAAGTGGGCGGAGCCGGCCATCGCCATCTTGGCAGCGTGTCACTCCCGGATAATCGAAAATGGGCAAAGAGGCGGGAGCTGATTGCTGAAACCATGCCCACCAATCTCGACAGTGGTGACAGCAGCGGCAATCCACCTGTCACTGAAGTGGCCACGCCCTTAATTATGCAGAACTTTAAGGCTTAATATAATTTAAACTTAATTTATAATATAAACGGATGAGTTATAAAAAAATCCACCCCCTCACAGTTGTAATGTATAGCAAAATTATCTATTATAATTTAAACTTAATTTATAATATAAACGGATGAGTTATAAAAAAATCCACCCCCTCACAGTTGTCATGAAGGGCAAAATTATCTATATAGACCAAAACCACTTTTTGTACCAGGCTGTAAACATATTTTTTCTGCTGTAAAGTTGGGCATTTTAACATGGGGAGTCTAAGGGACTGACTCCCTTTTGGAGACAGCCTCTAGCGGCCAGTCGATGAATTGCAGTTTTAGTCACTTCCGTGTTGGTTTCATGAGAGAGACCGGAAGGTTGCCGCTTGCTAAAAACACATCTCTTCCATCTTGATTTACCCCTCTAAATCTAGCACTCTCTATTCTAATTCTATTTTATCTAATTGTTTTCTTTTTTTTTTTTATAAAAAAAAAAAACACTTGACCCTCTGTCACTTGCACTCTATTCGTTTTCTAACTGCTTTGTTTAAAAAAACAAAACAAAACCAAACAAAACTAATATATGTATAAATTTGCTATGTGTACTGAGTTGGGCTAACCAAGACTTATCATGGCACTTGCATTTTATTGCTCTTTTGTTGGTTTTAATTGCTTCTATTGTCCTCATTTGTAAGTCACTTTGGATAAAAGTGTCTGCTAAATGATTAAATGTAACGTAAATTATCATTTTGGATCATCCCTTTTCTTAATAAATGTTTTAAGGCTGAAGTGAGGTTTATCATTTCATAAAACGTTTAATGTCTATGCAAACAGCCCATAATGCTACTAATTTTATCCATATGTTGGTTTTAAATATTAAACTTGGTAAAATGATTTTGATGTGTGTATCAGTACTTTTTTCTAGCATATTTTAACAATAGTGTGATAATATTTATAACTTTCAGTATAATCTTGATATGAAGTTTCCATACCATTTCATTGGCTTTTGGGGGGGGGGGTTTCTGAAGAGCGCTTTTGAAGCTCAAAGTGGGCGGAGCCGGCCATCGCCATCTTGGCAGCGTGTCACTCCCGGATAATCGAAAATGGGCAAAGAGGCGGGAGCTGATTGCTGAAACCATGCCCACCAATCTCGACAGTGGTGACAGCAGCGGCAATCCACCTGTCACTGAAGTGGCCACGCCCTTAATTATGCAGAACTTTAAGGCTTAATATCATTTAAACTTAATTTATAATATAAACGGATGAGTTATAAAAAAATCCACCCCCTCACAGTTGTCATGAAGGGCAAAATTATCTATATAGACCAAAACCACTTTTTGTACCAGGCTGTAAACATATTTTTTCTGCTGTAAAGTTGGGCATTTTAACATGGGGAGTCTAAGGGACTGACTCCCTTTTGGAGACAGCCTCTAGCGGCCAGTCGATGAATTGCAGTTTTAGTCACTTCCGTGTTGGTTTCATGAGAGAGACCGGAAGGTTGCCGCTTGCTAAAAACACATCTCTTCCATCTTGATTTACCCCTCTAAATCTAGCACTCTCTATTCTAATTCTATTTTATCTAATTGTTTTCTTTTTTTTTTTTATAAAAAAAAAAAACACTTGACCCTCTGTCACTTGCACTCTATTCGTTTTCTAACTGCTTTGGGGAGAGGCTGAAACCGATGATTGGCTGATACCAGATTGTTGACTTGAAAGATGGCTTATTGTGGAGAGTTGTAATGTTACTTTTTTAAAAGATTGGATTTTAACCCTAGACTTAAAATCCCTGAGGTCCTATAGAGAACTCACTTTGAAGGGGGCACATGATTCAGGGATCTGAATGACAGACACTTTTGAGTGGGCAAGTAAGCAACTAACTAACACCACTCAGCAATGCGTTTTGCTCTGAATTTGTAAGCAACTTTACACTTTAACCGATATGAAGAAAACACACAAAAATAAATTATTAATCACATTGATTTGTATGACTCTTAATCGCCAATCAAAGTTCATGACAGCCCTTTTATTAGCAGCACAATTACATGTTTTTAAATCACTGAAGTTTTAAATAATAAAAGTTTTGTCTTTTGGCTACTTTTGAGCAAATCAGGTGAGCTATTTAAAGATAATATTGCAGATAAATAGATTATGATGCACAAATCAATGTAAAGACATTCACAAATAAAAAAATCAAATAAGTAGAATGAGATCCATAAGTGTACAATATGTTAAGGTGCATTCTGGTGCATTTTTAGATCACTGCAAGCATTTGTGGATTTTGAAATGTTTATAGCATCTAAATGTGTTCACAAATCTACACTCAATATGCTGTCTACTCAAGCTAATCAGATAACAGCTACATTGGCTAATCATGGTCACAGTAGAATAGGAAATCAGTTTACTTTCAATTGCATCCAGTATCACTAACTATGTATTTTTTGTTGTTGTTGTTTTTTTGCTTTTGATGCATCAAAGGATCAGAATGTTTGTAACATTTTTAGTTTATCGATTCATCGATACTTATAAAACCCCAACAGTTTATTTATTTGTTTATTTATAATATTTATATTTATATATTTATTGGTGTGGACACTATTTTCTTTAGAAAACGCTATTTCCTCATCTTTTTTTTCTTAAAGAAAAAAACATGAGAAGGATTTTTAAAACTTTAATATGGTTCTAATTCTTGCTGGCTTTGTTTTCTTTATACATATTATTCTACAATGAAAATAATCATTCATGTCCATTTTCAGAACTTGATATGATCACAACAACAACAAAATTAACCAGCTGTCATCGGCATCAACATTAATACATTGACCAAAAACTAATCCATTGATACTGTTCAAATGCAATACACATTTTTTGATGCCAAACGTAAACCTTGCAGATTTTTTGAAGGAATCAGGTTGGGGTTTTTGAAAGAACATGTAGTCTGAATCTGCAATTCAAAGGATTTTTTTTAATTCCCTCCCCTCTGCTAGTGCTGCTCATAATGTTGTCTGTGGACTTCATTTTCAGCAGTTATTGCCAACAGTCATCAAAGTGGGCCTGCTCTCTTGACCTTTCTGACTCTGTTGCCAGAGCTTGAATAAATTTGGTTACAACTTGTGAATAAAATAAAGGCCATTCTCTTTGAAGACCTTAGATCTCTTCAGCTGCTCAACACAATCTTTATTTATGACTTTTCTAAACCCAGCATCATAATTTATCAGATTGTCATCAATATAATACATACATCAACAGCAACAACAAAAACACTACTACTACTACTTCTAAAGTACTTAATATATAATGTGTATTGTAATATATGGAGTATAATATACCAGTATAATATCATATTATTGTTGTTGCTACTGTTTTTTTAAAGACATGGGCAGTTTTGCTAATTTTACAGTTAAATTTACCAAACAACTTTATTTCACCACATAATATTGAAGTTTACATGTAAATCATTTAATTCATAAATAAACAAATAAACAAACAAATATCTATAAATCAGTTTATTCTAGTTTGAACATTCATCTAAATGTTTTTATTTTTATTTTATTACTTTATTCATTTTTATTAGTGCTGTCAAAATTAACGTTAACACAAGCGATTAATTTTTCCAGTTTAACGGAGTTAGACATATTTAACGCATTTAACGAAGGGACGGGCGGGGCTAGGGTTGGCCACCCCACTCAACTGCTGCTTCTGTCTCTTTATTTCTTGACAAGAATTGTGTTTATTTATTTTCTTTACGACAACATCAAATGGGAGACTTTTCAGATGCGTGCTCCACTTCACCTCAGCGACAGGCGGTAGTCAAACGAGTGCAGAAACGGTACAGGTGATGAGGCAGCTTCAGTAGAACATCAGTGAACTGCGGTCAGATGAGATGTTGTCAAGCCATATGTCAATAAAAATTAATCTTCTTGTCCTGTCTGCTGTTATACTGTGCTCGTAGAATGCGCGCTTCAATTGCATGCACAAATACGGCGACGCACTGTAGTCTGTCATTTCATATTAAAGCGTGACTGAAACTACGAGCATGCGAGTCAGATCCACGTCAGGTTCAGCAGCAGCAGCTCTTAAAGTAATAGCAGCCAAATAACCTAATAGCTCAGCTGCTGTGATTAATTAAAGAACAAAATAACTTTTGTAGCTTAGGATGTAAGGAAGAAACCTTATGTATACTTCTACAGTATATTTAATTTAGAATTTATTTGATAACTATTAAATTTCTGTATATTTCCTACTTGCTGAAGGGCACAGCTAAATATGACATTTATTATAATGGGTTTATCTGAGGATTGTTTTAATTTCACTTACATTGGAAGTAGTTATTTTTCTTTAAGACTAATGAATGTTAAAATGAATAGCTCTCAATTATACTGTTGAATGTTGAATGGCTAGTCAATGGTTAACTATTAGGGGGAAAAAATAACAGTTTCCTAGAGAGATCAGTATTAGTATCAGTGATACTCGCCTTCAGTCATAAAAAAGATGCCATTAAACAAATATTAAAAATATACTGTCTTTGTTGTTTCTACATTAATTTGAAGATTTAATGTGAAATCATTGCAATATAAAAGTATATTTAAAAAACTTTGTTAGGTGGGATTAATCGTGATTAATTTCAGGAAAAAAATTTGATTCATTATTTATATTTTTTTATTTACATTTATTTATTTAGTTTGTTTTTTTGTTAATCGATTGACAGCACTAATTTTTGCATTAGCTGTTTTCCTCCCAGTGTTTTAGCTTCTGTGTTATCTGCACAGGCCTCTTCAAGCAGTCTTATTTTGTCAGGGTTTCTTTTTTTTCTCTCCCTGTTGCCTGCCTCTTGTAAAGCACACTCATTTTGCTTTCTTACTCGTTTGCCTCCTCAGCTCAACCTGTTTTTCATGCACTGTTGAACTCTTGAAAAGAAATGAGGGCTTCACACAGCAGCGTGCGTCAATTGCAAGCCACTGCAGTTTTGTGCCAGACATGCTTTACCTCACTTACTGCATTCAGCATCACCAAACACCCTGTCAGCTTAGTGTTTGGAACACAGGCCTGCCTCTTGTTTGTAATTAGCTCATTTTGTTGATTTTATTTCCCCCACAAAATGAATTGAGCTTTGGTAATAAGTAAATAAATAAATAAAGGTGACTCTCACAAAAGCACCCCTGAATCAAAAGAAGGAAATCTAAATTATACTTTGCATACAAATTAAGCTGAAAATAAGCTTTGTTTTCTTTAAGAAATGTGACCCGGACATGTTCTTGACAGGTTTCATGAGATTCACTCGCATTCATACTACACAGAGAATATATCAGACTCCTCTCAGATCTCAGTGCCAAAGACAAAATACTCTCCTCATCAAGGAGATGAAGCTCTGATTTGGGATGGAATATTAAATTATACGCTAATGACTGTGCTGTAGCTGCCATCATTAATGCTTGTTAAGGATATGAATGATTATTGTCAAGACTCTGTAGCTTTTGATTGGATTTAGTTACGTCTTTGATTTGTGACCATTTCTACTTCCTTTCGAATGTTGGATTTAATGTTTCAGATAAATATCCTCTGCAGTCATTCCATTTGAATGTTTGGCAAGCACCGGGACCAGATAATCTGAAAAACAAAGATAACAGATGAAGAAATTTCGCTCCAGGACTGTAGCTGTGCCCTAGTAGCAAATCACACTAGTGTTTCAAACCATTACCGTCATGGCTTCAAACTAACCCTTGCAGGATAATTCCTTAAAATGAACACACACAATAAGAAACATAAATTTTACACACCTTGAGTTTCACTAGGTGGAGGAGAAGTTTTAATAGGAACCTTGGGCTTGGGGGGGGGGGGGGCAAGGCAAGATTACATTTTTAATTTTTTTTGGGTCTCACAATGGAGTCAGTGTTATTAAATTTAGATTTTATTTTACCAGTGACTTCTCCAGGTGCTATTAACGTGAGATGGTGATCATCCATATGCCAAGATGCATTTTAGAAAGAAGCACGTCTCACAAAAGAAGTTAGCGCTAAGTTATTCGCTATTCTCAGTTTCATTTAATCTTCAAATGGACATTGTTGGGTGTCCCAAAACTGTTGTTAATTACCGTATTGACCCGAATATAAGACAATGTTTTTTTCTGGGAAATACATCTGAAAAAACGCGGTCATCTTATATTAGCAAATCACACTAGTGTTTCAAACCATTACCGTCATGGCTTACATGTCATGGAAACAATGCAAGATTACATTTTTAATTTTTTTTTGGTCTCACAATGGAGTCAGTGTTATTAAATTTAGATTTTATTTTACCAGTGACTTCTCCAGGTGCTATTAACGTGAGATGGTGATCATCCATATGCCAAGATGCATTTTAGAAAGAAGCACGTCTCACAAAAGAAGTTAGCGCTAAGTTATTCGCTATTCTCAGTTTCATTTAATCTTCAAATGGACATTGTTGGGTGTCCCAAAACTGTTGTTAATTACCGTATTGACCCGAATATAAGACAATGTTTTTTTCTGGGAAATACATCTGAAAAAACGCGGTCATCTTATATTCAGGGTCTAGACTTTGACATGTCAATAATACACAATTTTTTTAAATGTGATTTTTGGTACATTTTACCAGTTTTTACCATACTTTCAAAACAAAAATTAAAATAGGAAAAATATGCGATATGAAAATAATTGAAGACAACATGTGTTTTACTGAGAAAAAACAAAAAGGTTTTTAAAAAGCCTTTTTCCAAAAGGTACATCTGGAAAAAGGGGGGTCGTCTTATAATCAGGGTAGTCTTATATTCGGGCCAATACGGTAGTACTCCAACACAATATTAAGGATATGTTTGTAAAATAAGATTAGAGAGTGGTTAAATAATTACATTTGAATTGTTTATATGAATCTACTTCAATGTTCATTGAATCAAATTAAAGGTTTTTTGCAACCCATATGTGTGCAAAACTGTGTTCTTATTTATTTTATGTCATGTAATTTTATAATGAAGCTGATCGTACAGTTGATTTTAATCGCCTTTTTGTTCAGTGAAATGAAAATCTTGTTTCTTTTCAGGCTGACTGGAATGAATTTGCCATCCCCTGTCATCAGTAGCAAGAATTGGCTGCGGCTTCACTTCACGTCTGACAGCAACCATCGGAGGAAAGGATTTAGTGCCCAGTATCAAGGTAAGGGTTCAGTGTGTGTAGGACATTGGAGGAGAGGAGCGCTCATTTGCAGATTTGGGACAGTTGGCAATGAAAGACAGCACATCCCTTGGCGTGTGCTTCTGTAGCTAAAAATTACATCTTGGCTTGTCTAAGTGACTCAATGAGCAGACACATTGCTGGAATGATGATTACAACATCCCACTGAACGCCCCCCACCCCCTACCCCCTGCTTATATTTGGGAAATCAGTCACGACAGTAGTGAGGGAATTCATGTTTCTAACGTGAATAACGCAAGATGATGCGCTTCTAAATCATTTTCATGATATGCGTTTATGATCGTGTTTTCTATTTGCATAATAAGCGAGGGATGCCGTGAATCTCAGGGGAAGCTCAGGGGATTTGTTGAATTTGTTACATTTTAGTGTTGGCTATAAATGCACTTTCTTTTTATATGACACAAATATATGCACAGTTGAAGTATTGCAATTAGTGTAGACTACAAATTATGTGCATGCTTACAATGGATTGAAAATGGCCACAGTCTTAGTGCAGGAATAGGTGAGAATGGGGATGGTTGTAACACTGTCAGATTAACCACTTAGAAATAGCTACAGTGATGAAATCACATGAACACCTATTCCTGAGGTCACAGTAAAAGTCTCTCTCTCTCTCTCTCTCTCTCTCTCTCTCTCTCTCTGTCTCTCTCTCTTACAAATATGAGGATTAAAAAAATAACATTTGGACAAAAATGAAATCCAATGAACACACAATTATGAAGTCAAAGTCTCTCTCTCTCTCTCTCTCTCTCTCTCTCTCTCTCTCTGTCTCTCTCTCTTACAAATATGAGGATTAAAAAAATAACATTTGGGTTATAATTTAATTTGTGATCAGTTTAATATATGTTGAATGACAAAATGTGTATTGTGAATTTGCTTGTTAAATTTTATATATAATTTTGACTTTTACATGTTAAATAATACACAACATACATTATGTAGGGCTTTTAAGATTTATGTAGGCATATTTGAATTGCAAATCAAATTTACATAAATTTGGATTGAATCGTCAGATGATTGTAAATCCTCAGTTTAGCATATGGATGAGCAACATCACACTTTAGCACACCTGAAGAAGCTATTGCAAAAATAATAAATAAATAATGGTGTATTTTCATATTAACTATTCACATCTACTTGATTTTATTAAAACAATATATACAATATATATATAAAAAAATGCATTTATCCAGAATGCGCAGAATATGCATAAATCCAGAATACGCAGAAAATGCAAAATGCTATTAATTGTGAAAATAATTATACTTCTTCAGTTTAAAAGTATGAGCATGGTAAAATATGGGTAGCTGTGGAACAAGCAACATTCAAATATTTAAAAATTGTATGAGATTCACACAAGGTTGATTTATGGATGATAATTAGGTAAACTTGGTTATTTTGTATATAAAACACATTCCGTTTATTAATACTCTAACAGAAATCTTATGTCTTGCTTACCTGTTTTTATGTATGTATGACTGATGAATATGCATCACATTAAGTTTATTAGTTTATATTAAAACTGTGTAATCCAAATGGATGGAAATTTTATTTGCAAATCAAATATATACATTTTAAATGTAGGCCTTTAATATGTAACACCATGTGTGTTTATACAGTGTTGGGATAAGTAATAGATTTAGGAAATGTTTGGTATAAAATTGCAATATTTATCTCCAACATTTTTTAATTTAGTTAAAAATGGAAACAAAATGGTATAGTGCATAACATGTCCTTCCCCCCCAAAATCTGTGGCAGTTTGAAGGCATAGCAAGGGTGGCTTTTAAATACATTTAAAGGGGTTATTTCGCACAACAAATAATCACCACATTTTGCCACATTGCTTTATTGTGTCTATCATATTTATTAAAAGACCTTGTTATTGTATTAAAGCCTACTGATGGGCAGTGTTGGGGAAAGTTACTTTTAAAAGTAATGCATTACAATATTGCGTTACTCCATAAAAAGTAACAAATTATGCTACTTAGTTACTTTTTATGGAAAGTAATGCGTTATGTTACTTTTGTGTTACTTTTTAAATCTAGAAAAAAAGTAACTTGCATTACTTATTTGAAAAAGTAACTCACATGTTCTCTTGTAAATTAAAAAGTAATGCGTTACTTTACTAGTTACTTGATAAAAAGTAATGACAGACAAAGAGCTGGTCTGAGGTCCTGAAGCTTTGCGTCCGGTCTACGTAGCACCTTAAGGCTTGGACGGGACAGAGCAAAACCAGGGTTGAGTCTGCCTCCTCTGAGGGCAGCGCTTGGAGGTTCACAACCTGCTCCCTGAAGAGAGTAGCGGGAACCTTGGGCACGTAGCCGGGCCGGGCCGGGCCTCAGGGTTACCTGGGAATCAGCCGGCCCGAAC
>NW_015506159.1:408032-408819 GCF_001515645.1 Sinocyclocheilus grahami
ACCTAATATGCTTCTTTCACTGCAGGCCATGAGGTCTAGACAAGATAAAATAATTGAGGTAAAATGTGTAAAGTTCTCACTGCTTTTTAGTATGCAAGTAGTGATTTAGCTCATGCGAGAGCATGGTATGAATTCTACCCAGGCTCATTTGAAATATGTGCCTCTACCTACATTTCTGCAAAACAAACAAACAAAAAAAGTACCTATATGTACAAATCACTGCAGTTTCCAGTTGAAATAACTACTAGAGGTTGAGTAAAACTCAGACAACTTATATTCCTTTTTACAAAAAGTATGAATTAGAGGCCCAAAGTTTAGATTAAGAAAGCCTAATTTTCACACAATTACTTGCACAATATCATGACTTCAAAGCTATTTTAATATGCTGCGATATTTGAAAACGGACACTTTTGAATGTTAGCGTCACATATACAGCTACATATATTTGGGTTTTCTTACACAGTAGGTTGGCTCTGTAGTTTGCGCAATACTCTGTAGTTACTTTGTAGTTGGAGCTCCAGTATGAATCCCGTGAAACTACGGTTCGATAAAACAGGTCAAAATCGCATAGAAAGAAGTTAAAATAGCACGGATGCATGAGCAAATTCTTTCGTTAACACTATTGGGAATGTTTATGCTTGGGTTTGGTGTAGGGGGTATGTTAATTTCCAACACAATGTTGCTTTAAAGTTTTAGCGACACTCACTGGACATTTGAATTCTGAACTGCTTCGATACGTACCATCTCGCTTAGAGGGACCAATCTACTTCGAGTGTATACTAAACGA
>NW_015506159.1:412142-412843 GCF_001515645.1 Sinocyclocheilus grahami
GTCCTCCGACGTGACGTCGAGAGTGACCGACTGAAAGGGAATGTTGTATCATAGTCTTTGTCACAATAGAGTTTAATTTTGTTTGAAATTTTTAAATGTTTATTTAATGTTTTATTTATTTCATTTTTATTATATACTTTTTATTATGTTAATTGATACTTTTACACAAACCAGCAGATTGTTCTAACTTCAAATTCTGTAGATGAGCCAAAATCCAGTCTGTTATAATATATGCAGTGTCCACATACCTGAAGACACATCTGCTAAATTGTTATGCCACTTTGCATTACACCTCTTAACTAAGAACTGATGTTTTTCCTCATCTTGGCTAGTTTGAGAAAGATCTTGCTCTGCATTTTTGCATTACCCTGCTACTTGTAACAGCATTTACATATTGTTGCTATTTTGTTGGTTTGATTGCTTCTATTGTCCTCATTGTAAGTCACTTTGGATAAAAAAGGGAACCACTATATGTGAATGCACATGTAAATGTACTCCATGTATAGCAAAATCTCTACTGGTTAAAATTGCTACCGTTGCACACATTTATGGTCGTGCCACCCTGCCCTAGCATAGACTTTATTACACGGTTCCATGGAATTTTTTTAATTCTGATTGGTCAATCACAGCATTACACTTTGAGATATGTTTGTATAGTAGTCCTAAACTCTGCAATTGTCCTGTTTCTTACATAATTGTGT
>NW_015506159.1:414112-415541 GCF_001515645.1 Sinocyclocheilus grahami
GGATGATTTTGCCCGTTCTGCGCTTCGTTGAACAAGTTCCGTGGCCATTAACATTACAAAAGCTGCTGACTCTGTGAAGTACACCACTTCATTTGAGCTTCTGTAAAATTTACACAGTGTGTGCATGATTACAATATCTTGTTTATGGACACTCAGTCAGTCATTGCATGCAACACGAGAGAGGTTGCCTAGGGTTTTCATGACAAACAGTGCAGTTCACTTACAAGAAATTAAGAGATTGCCATTTTACTGAAACAAACCACATAGTTTCACCAACCAAACATGCCAGTGTAACTTTTATAGTGCACAGTAAATGCATTTGTGCACATGCAGTTTTACTTTTACAGAGCCAGATTTTTGACTATCTGTATATAGGCCTACACACTTTGAAATGGTTAATTAACCACAGTTTGTGTTGTTGTTGTTTTTTTCCTTGCAGGGAAGGGTTTATTTGAAACAGATAAAAACATAATATGTTGTGGGAAAATTCAGTGATTAGTGTGACAAGTGCTTATTGTTTAAAAATTGCTTTCAAGCAATACTTATATTTACATATATTCATGTTTTTTTGTTTTTTTTCCAAAATAAATAAAAAAAAAATCCTGGAAAGTTTCCAAAATTCAAAAACATTGAAATGTTCCGCCCCTTTTCAAATAAAACAAAGTTGTGAAGTTGTTACATTAGTAACTGAGTACGTTCCCTATCGATACTCCACTTGTACTGCATAGCTAGACGTGATGGGGAACCAGTACAGTCACACCGTGCTATGATAGAGGAATGACCAATACTTGAACTTGCCTTAAGCACCTAAGGGGTCCAGATGGACCAAGTATTAGCAGAGTAAACCCCGCAGGAAGCAAACAGGGCTAAACTCTCAGAGGTCAGCCCGGCCTTGAATACTCGTTCCAAGAAAAACTCTGTACAGCCTCGGCACGTAAGGAGGGCCAAGAGCATTCAAGAAGTAAGGCAAAAGACTGAAGAACTGGTCCTGCCTTGTGGCAGGTGCGTGCCAACTTATTATGAAGAAAGGACCCGGGCCTCTTAGGCCGGGACATCCAGGTTGTAGAACATGGTAAAGGCCCAGTCGGCCGTTGCACAGATTTCAGCAATGGACACACTGCTAGGCCATGCCCAGGATGAGGCTACACCTCTACTGGAATGGGGTCTTACTCCCATGGGGCATTGTAGGCCCAAGGAAGAGTATGCTAGTGCAATAGCAACAACTATCCATCGGGAAAGTCTCTGCTTCGTGACTGGAAGCCCTTTGGCACGGCCACCGAAGCGTACAAAGAGTTGTTCCGACTGCCTGAACGGGGCGGAACGCACAATGTAAATTCTTAGGGCTCTTACTTCCATGGGACATTGCAGGCCCAAGGAGGAGTATGCTAGCGCATTCGCGTCAACTATCCATCGGGAAAGTCTCTGCTTC
>NW_015506159.1:417667-426494 GCF_001515645.1 Sinocyclocheilus grahami
GGTTCTTCCTTTTGAATAAAGTGTTGTATAAAAATGCGTGTCTTGTCATTATAAAACTATCCTTTCACTCAGCAACTGTGAAGTTGAGCAGGACAACCTCCCACCAGTCCTTGTTTTGGATTCTCATCCACAGGCAACCCGTTTTGGGCGCGGGGAGGGGCATTTTTACTGTGTGATAAATATGAGCAGCACGGCACAGCGGTTTATATGTATATTTATCCATAAATTAATAAACATTAATTCTGCTGTTAAAAACAAATAAATAATCAGTGTAGGAGAGTGGTTATTATGTGTAAACAGTGAGAAACTCTATAGTTGTGCATTGTGCGCATGTTAAAAAAAATCAATTCCGATTTGAAGCTTGTGACATATAAACATGCACATCAACCCGATGACTTTCTTTAGCGTTCATGTAAACACTACATTCAGATTCAACCAAAAATTGTGCATGTAAATGTAGCCACTGACATGTCGCAGGAGGTTGGGTCTTTGGAGAGAAGACTGACCATTTAAGGGCATAGAGTCTTGTAGACTTGGGTTCTAGCCTGTGAAGTAGTATTTAAGAAGCTTTTGGGGAGGTCTGTAGGCTCAGACCAAGAGGCCAAAGGTACAGAGCCCACAGCTGAGGACCATTCCCAGAGCCATGGCCCATTCTAACCACTGAGGGTTCTTCTAAGGGGCCTGGTCCATGCAGGCCTGGTCCACCTTGACACATCTGAAGCATCCTGAGAGGGAGGGAGGCTCCAACTTTGAAGGAGGCGGCGAGCTGCTGTATGGCCAGGGCACGCTCTGGCATGACTATAGCCCTCATTTGGCTGAGTCAAAAACTGCTCCCAGGAACGAAATTTGTTGGCTGGGAGAGAGTGAGCTCTTGGCAAAATTGACCCTGAGCCCCAGGCACTCCAAGTGGCTAAGGAGAAGGGACCTGTGGGATACTAGCTCGGCCTCTGACTGGGCTAGGATGAGCTAGTCGTCGAGGTAGTTCAGAATGCGAATTCCCATCTGTCTCGGAGGGGAAAGAGCTGCATCCAAGCACTTCGTGTACGTACGAGGAGCTAGAAACAGTCCAATGGAAAGGACCATGTATTGATATGCCACTTCCTCGAAGGCATATCTCAAGAATTGCCTGTGATGAGGGGCTATATGGATGTGAAAGTAAGCATCTTTCAGGTCCAGAGAGAAGAACCAGTCCCCTGGGCATATTTGCGAGAGGATCTGCTTCAAAGTAGTCATCCTGAACGGCTGTTTAATGAGGGAGTGCCTGAGGTCGAGGGACTTTGTCCGCATCCTTAATCTCCGTGAGGTTTAACCATAAGTGTCGCTCTAGCATCACTAAGCTGGCCATTGACCTGCTGATGGCCTGAGCCGTTGTCCTGAAACGCAGCTGGATCGGGTCCAGACTCGTCCATGCAACAGAGGAGTTTGGCCTGAAAGACCTGGAGGACGGCCATGGAATGCAATGCCAAGGCCGCCTGGCCAGCCGAGGTATAGGCTCGTCCAGCGAGGGCTAGCGTCGTCTTACAGGGCTTAGAAGGATGGGCAACTTTCCAGTGGCTAGGCAGAGGTATGCAGCCACTGACTCATCCAGGGAAGGCAGCTTTTTGTGGCCCTTTTCTTCAGCGCCGTCGACTATGGTGAGGGCGGATGAAGCAGATGTGCGTAGGCGGGCCGAATAGGGGGTGCGCCACGACTTAGTGATCTTGGTGTGAACCTCTGGAAAGAATGGAGAAGCTCGTTGCCGAGGGGCCTGGCGGCACCCCAGCAAGAACCATTCATCCAGGTGACTGCGAGTGGGCTCCTCCAGAGTAGACCACTTTAAACCCAGCTCTTCGACCGCTCTAGAGAGGACATGGAAAACGTCGACGTCCATCCCTGCTTTAGCATCGATGGGTTCCATAGACGGCGAGGGGGCAGGGGCGCTCGTCGAGCCCATCCAATCTTCCGCGTCTGGTGCCGCCAATGACATACTGTCATCTAGGGATTGTAGTCAAATCCCTGGAATGAGACCAAGTCACTCGTGATGAGGGACATTGGTCTGGGCGGGTGAAACTAATGGGAGAAGCTTGGGCACGCGTGGGCTCACTCGTATCTGAGCTCCTCTGCCCCGCTGTTTTTTCCTCACAGGCTCCTGGGAGGAAGACAATGGGAGGGTGCTAGCGGTGGATCCTTCCGCAAGCACAGAGAGGCGAGACTCATGTTCTCAGTGAGAACAATCCGTCTCGGTGAGCGCGGCTTCCGCGTGGGATTTCCCCAAACAGGAAATGCACTCACCGTACCCGTCATGAGTGTGCAGGGGTGCCCTGCACGAGCCACAATACACTCTTAAAAATAAAGGTGCTTCGAAAGGTTCTTCAAGCGATGCCATAGAAGAATCATTTTTGGCTCCACAAAGAACCATTCAGTCAAAGGATCTTTAAAGAACCTTCTCTTTCTTATCTTTTTATAATCTGAAGAACCTTCTTTCGCCACAAAGAACCTTTTGTGAAACACAAAGGTTCTTCAGATATTAAAGGTTCTTTATAGAACCATTTAGACAAAAAAGTTCTTCTATGGCATCGTGAAGCACCTTTATTTTTAAGAGTGTAGCGGCGTGGCATTTGAATCAATTCCGTGGAATTTGCTCTTAGAAATTTGCTCTTTTAAACTCACCAGATGTGCTGAAACAGCAGCTTGCAGACGCTGAAGGCGGCTCATGAGAGGCTCACTGAAGAGGCGGAGCAGTGAACAGCTGAGCAGAGCAGGCACTGAATCAGCTTGATCTGCTGTGAGGCGTGTCAATGGCAAGAAGGCTTCAAGTCTCATAGTTCAGCGAAGAGAAGATCATCGTCGCTGATTGAGAATAAATCGGAGGATCCTATGCCAGCATGCCCGCTTATATAGCCAGATGACCCCAGCCATTTCATGGCCATAAGCATGTGCAGCTCCGCTGCCTCACCATTGGTTTGTTTTTATATGTACTGCACGAACCAATGGCCATGCAGTTACTCTGCGTTACTGAAAAATGCTTCAGTAATCAGAGAAAAAGAGTTTTCTCATCGCAGGAAAGAGCGATGGGAAAGATGGAGGATGCAGTACGAGTTAAGTTCCGATAGGGAAAAATTATTGGAGTATGTTTTACAAGAAAATATTGTAACACATCAGATAAGGGAACCCATTCATATTTTACTCAATAAACTGCTAATTTGTTGCATATTGATAATAATTTAGTTGTTGTAGTAGTTATGTTTATGTATTGGGTAGGGTTAATAGATCTAGATTATGGTCGTGCATTAATATGTGCTATTTAAGCATTAATAAACAGCCAATGTGCTAATAATATGCATGTTAAAAAGCATGGTTAATAGTGAATAGTGTTTCCTAATCTAAAGTTTTACCGAAAATACCAAAATGTAACGTAAAAATTGAATGTTTAATTACTTGCTGTTTCATTGTAATTGTTTTTGAAATGTACTAGTAGTATAAATGTACTAGTAATTTCTGAGTGAAAATTTTCATTCCTTAACCTTGAAGCTTTTGATAGGGCTATCTTAGAAGGTATTATTGCTAAAAAATGACTACATTTCTCTATGAAGAAAATTAATGTGATTTTTATTCTTTGGTAGCTAAATCTGGCAGACGTTAGTGAAATGGCTTGCATCACCTTTAAGGGCAGCTCTTAGATCTTTGATTGGAATGGAAGTACACTTGGCAGTTATGTATTAAACGTTTACATGTGCGTTATAAGAAAGTATTTGACACATATTGAGGTGATTGCAGGGCACTATAGGAGGAAAATACATTTCCAAGAAAAAGATCAGAAAAAACAGACACCCGCTTTGATCAGGCAGAATAACTTTAGAAACTGATATCAACAATCAGGGGAGATGACATTTGAAGACCACATCAAAAAGAAGGACATGACAGGTGATCAAAAAGCCTCCCTCCACAAGTGAAAACCTTGGGCTTTTCACACACATGCACAAACACACCACTTGCAAATGCATTGACCTTGCCTCATGATTCAAGTGCTTCTGTGTTGGTCAGGACCGATTACTTTACATAAAGTGGTTTGTGTGGGTTCTACATGTTAATTAATTTTGTGTCACTTACATCAAGTTAGACTTGTATAGACATACTTTTCACTATAAACACAAAAGTCTGGTGCAGCTTTTTCTGGCCAAGAACCACTGACTTAAACACAAAGAGACCCTCTGACTGACATGAATGTGACAAAATGTAGATTTTGTTTTTATGTCATATTAAGCTACAAGCTTACCTAAAAATTATGTAGCGCAATGTGTCACTGAATGATAATCAATCAATCAATCAATCAGTCAGTCTGTCAGTCTGTCTGTCTGTCGATCTATTTATAGATGTGTGTAAAAATAATTCGATTTTCTGTCTGTCCAAAACTAATAAGTACAGACAAAACTCAAAAACAATATATAGTTCTGCCCTTACATATCTAGGCTATTTGTTACTAATTGTCTCAAACAAAGCTAATTTTATCAAAAACTGAGTATGAGACAAAGATCAACCAGACCATTCCTTTGAGGAAACTACTGAAGCACTTAATATTAAATAACAGTTTAAAGTCGTATTAATGGTATACTTTAGTAGCCAAATAATGCATAAAGTGCAATTCAAGGTGTTAACTTTGTTCTTGCATAAAATCGTTTTGATTAAAACCATTCTATGCCAATTTATAGCTATTTATAAGATGATGGTTCAGTGTGCCACCCTTTAAAACATCAATAATATTTAATTTATTGATGTTGCATGTTGCCATAACCAATTACACCAATGTTCCAGTTTAGAAATACAAATAAAACAGCTGGCAAATAATAATAAAAAAGGTGTTATGTAATAATAACCAGTATAATATAGTATCATGAAGACTAAATAGTCAAAGATTTACAACATGGAAAATTATGTGCATGTAAAGAGGGTCAATGCTGCACCTGAAATGAAGTCACCCATGAACTCACCTAATGTGATTTTGGCCAGTAATTGAACTCAGAGGGATGTCAGAAAGTGAGGCTGTGTGAACACAAACTCACTGTGGCTTAGGAGGAACAAGAGAGTGGGGAGGGGAGAAACATGGGACATGCTTTGACCTTTCTTTGCTTTTTATGGGAAATAGCCTTGAGCTTACCATCACTAAATCCCCTGTCAGCTCTACAGGAATAGATATTCCACCTGTGAATGCAATCTTTACTGACATTCTTATGAACACTGTACACTTTGGGCTGTTGAAAGAGAACATTCCATTGCTTTTCTTCTTAATAGCTTCTTTGGCAGGGTTTGTTCTTATAAAGAAACATTCTATATATTATGTATATAATGTATGCACATTGACCCTTTTGTGTCATTCAGTGTATAAAAGTTCTAAAAGTGTACTATCTATCTATCTATCTATCTATCTATCTATCTATCTATCTATCTATCTATCTATCATTTTTAGGTGAAATTTGACCAAAACTATTTACATACTTGTATGCGTGTTTTTTGTATTCATAAGAGTTCAGCAATGAGGCAGTGCATCTGGTGAAATCCTTCTGATACACTGCCTTGAACACGCACCAGTCGACTATCACACATAATATGTCTTATTCATTTCATCATGTTTTTTGTGTTTTTGTCTTCTTTCTCTTGCATGCTCTGCTTTCATGCAGTAAGCCAAGGTGGGATGGCTGCAGACATTTGTCCAGATCCGGGGATTCCTGAGAATGGGAAAAGAACTGGCTCCAGCTTCCAGTAGGTCCTCTTTTTGTTCTCTTATCTGCTGCACTTGTCCTTTTTAACTGCATGACACAGCTTTAATCAGGCCTGGGCCTGCTGTTTGACACGTCTGTCTGAACTCCCATACCAATAGGCCATTACCACCAGGACCTTTGGTCACTGCTACTAAGTGGGTTTCTAATGCCCTTAGAGAAAAACCAAGGGCCATTACATGTTCTGCATTTAATGGAATACGAAGTGGGTGATTCTGAAAATAGAAGACACAAGCGGTTTATAGACATTTGACAGAAAGTGCTTTCATCTAACAAAAGAAGGATGCGTCAGAGACATAGAGGGTCTGGGGTTGATGGTATGACTCATGTAGCTGGTCGATCGCTGACGGTCATTTCAACTTCGGCAGGGTCGGAGCCAGCATCCAGTTTTCCTGTGACGACAGCTACGTATTGCAGGGATCAAAGAGCATCACTTGCCAGAGAGTGACTGAGACCCTGGTGGCCTGGAGTGACCACAGGCCTATCTGTCGGAGTAAGTGCAAATATGTCTCTCTTTTCCCCTGCTCAGACACTTTCTGTAGGGACGTTGTCAGATCCTGTTAAGTGAGATGTGTACCACATGGCAGTAGGGAGTAAGGCCACATAATTCATAGGAATAGTTGTGCCACACAAATTTAACAAAGACAATGCTAGCCCATGCAAATATATAAAAGAACATGTCTGGTTTTGAATTATGCATTTAGGGTTATCTTGGTGACTGTAGCTCTGTTCCAAAATCTAGTGTGCTCTCTATTTCTTACATCTCAGTATTTAAATCAAAATGGGCAAAAAGGCAGTTTGAAAGATAATCCCTTAATGCATTGCAAGAGTAACACCTCATTTTGATAGTCTTTAGACATTCTACTAAATGACTTTGCAGTTACATCAACAAACAGACATTACAGTATTAATAGACTAATAGATTTGCCACAGTATCAATGTGTGTTTTGTACTTTTATGCTTATTCATTTTACAGTTACCTTAGCAACATGCTAACATCACACTAGGTGTGTCCCAATTTGCGTATTTATGCATTATTCCATGCCAGTTTTATTCCAAACTTTAAATACCCAGATTATGTGCTTAATTAACCGAAGAAAAAAAAACACTTTCCACAGCTTTCCTTCCACAGCAGAGGGGGAGGGGCTATCAGACTGTGATGTTGGAAGACAAACTAACCTAAATACAGATTTTGGGTATAAACTGAAACATTGTGGTACAGTATGAGCTGTCCAGGCTGGGTTTATTTAGTAAAACTGTGTTTGTTTTGCTCTTGCTTATGACTTCACTTTTGTTCTTAGTTTATTTTTATCCACATCTATTAATTTCATCAGGCAGATAAATGAGGAGTGATGTTTACTTTTAATTGGTGCTGTCATTAACTAGAAAAAAGAAATAAAATCCAGGTTTAATTAAAGTTTTGCTAGTTTTTGCAAACATTACCTCCATAACTCTGATGAAATCAACATGTTCATGTTCAAATTTTATATTATTCTTTTTCTTCTTACCTTATCCCATGCAAATAAATGTACACAGTCTTGCGGCTAGATGTACCCTTAAGATGAGACCTGAAGTGGGGCTGTATTGAAAGGCATAGAGGACACAGGCCTCCAAATGAAATTAATCAGAATGAAATAAGGCAGTGTGTCAGAGTGGCAGACGGAGGAGTAACCATGTTTGACAATTTCTTTGCACAATTCTTGCCGATCACCGATTGATCCAGACACTTTTTGTTTCAGTAGTGCCAAGTAACCTTTTTAAAGACAAGCCTTAAATGCCTTCATCGCCTTCTTCCTGTGATATGTTAGGGGAGTGAGTGTATAAAACAGGAAGTTAAATACATTTTAGCCTTGTGATTGCGATTAACAACATAAATTCTGCTCTGGCTCACACAAACCTCCTGTATTCCGCCAGAGAGGACCGCGGCTGTAACGCATCATCATTTAGATTAATTTTGTTACTGCTTTTGACATTTTTGCAATAAATAAATTATTGTAATTGCATCTGTCTGTCATGTTTTTCTTATACTGTACATACATGTTTAGGTTTATACAGTGGTGTATAAAGTACCTGAAAGCCATACTCAAGTAAAAGTACAAATAACTTACCAGAAAATGACTTTGGTAGAAGTTGAAGTCACCGATTAGAATATTACTTGAGTAAAAGTCTTAAAGTATGTGATATTTATTGTACTTAAGTACAACAATTATTTTTTAAATCTTAAACATACTTAAGTATTGAAAGTAAAAGTACAAGTAAAAGCAAAATGGAAACTAAGTAAATAAATAAATATATATATATATATATATATATAAAAATGTTCATACACTGCTTGAGTAGCAAGATTGTGTTCAGTTTTAACTCCTTCTTCCATTTTGTATTTTTGGGTAAGAATAAGAAGCACTTCATCCGGTACTTAGTGTCTTTTATTCCAACGTAAGAAAACATTACTGGAATCTGCATCTTAAATAGCATTTAGATGTATTTACACAGTTTATGTATCTCAGAGGGGACATGGATGCATTTAAACTGCAGTTACAAATGCATAAATAGGCCTAATGTTTTGTTTTTAACATAAAACGTTGAATACTGATATTTGAAATCATTTAAAACTTGAATAAAACCAGAAACAAATTGTCTTAATGTGAAATTAAAACGGCCAGTAGGTGACAGCAAGTGACTGTTAATGAGTGAGTCATTGAGATTCAACTGATTCATTCAAACGACTGATTCATTCAAATACAAACCATTTGACTGTGTTAATGAGTGAATCACTGAATCATTTATTCAACCGATGTGTTGAAAAAGCTGATTCATTCAATAAGTAAACACCGTCCATTGCTCAGAGACGCAAAACAGTGCTGTGATCTTTGTTTGGAACTATTTCTGTTGGCAAAATTGAGCAAAAACAAGCAATATCATGTCTAAAATGTAGGCCTAAGTCACTTATTGCTTTACTAAACTTGTATAAAATGATTATAAAATGTGTTATCGTGCTGATTATCTGCAGAAAAACGGTAGTTTTTGTGTGATATAGATTAAGTTAACTATATTAAATTATATAAATATAAAAA
>NW_015506159.1:428289-434245 GCF_001515645.1 Sinocyclocheilus grahami
ATCTCAAAGGGGACATGGATGCATTTAACCTGCAGTTACAGATGGATAAATAATGTTTTGTTTTTAAAACGTTGAATGTTTAAAACATGAACAAAATAGTAGAAATGTGAAATTAAAGGGGTTAAGGTTAAGGGGTCTAAAAACCTAAATCGCTTATTGATAAAATTATAAAAATGCATTGATACAAATATCTTAATGATACAAAAGATACGTAAATATTTTTAGCGATTTGTATGTTTTAAACGTTGAAATACGCCTAAATTGTACGTTTTAGCATCAATAAAAACGTGCAAAAATGTATGTTATGTGCTTGAAAATATTACGTATTAATACCTATAAACATGAGACCAGGCTGAAATAAGATGTCAAATGGGGAAATTTACAATACACAGAAGCAATGGCTAAACCTTTCCCTAAACCTTTAACACTGGCTAAACTCTTCCCTAAACCTTTAACACTGTTTATTTGCTGACGTGCAAACACTGCTCTTTCCTTCAGGAAATACTAGTTTAGTGGTTGATGTTTCTGAGAAAATAACTGTCTATGGATTTGTTTGGTTGGAAAACATTTTGGATTCATTTTCACATAGGCAGTGAAGAAGCCCTGTTTGAGAATATATGCTATCTCTTCACATCTCTACTTATCCAAACCTTCCTTAGTACCCTGTGAGGAAGCCAATGAAGCCACAGCAATGGAGTGGCTGCTCTTTTAAGCTGTCAAAGAAAATCCCTGACTAAACACAAGGGAGAAGCAGTTAATACCCTGGCACAGTATAGGGTTGGAAAAAATACCCTGACTTTGTCAATGATTGAGTCAAGTTATTCTGAGACATGACCTTAAATAGATTAGCTCATGTCGTGAGGGCGTGAGGGCTTCAAAGGAAGTGTTTTTAGTGTGGGGCGGGATGGAAATATCTATTCGAAAACCTAGTGAGCTGCGTACAAGCGTACAAATTTAGGCATCATAGGTAGGCTACACTGTGGACTCAAAGACCGTTCCAAAAGGTAGGTAGCATTATAATACGCCTTCTAAAATACTTAGTTTTGGCCACATTTTCATTTATGCATATGGAGAAGGAAATCCAATAATACACTGTGACAAGCTCAATGAAAAAAGGAGAAAAAAAGGTTAAGTAAGAGAAATATCAGTTATACATGCTGATTTATAATCTATTCAACACAAAAACACACTGATAAAAAATAGTTCACTATGATAATTTTCATTCTTATCCAAATGCTAACGTCAAACGATTGTAAGTTGAAAATGAGTTTGACATTAGCATGTCGCTAAGCTAAAAACTCAATACTCCTTACAGCATACATGCATTAAGTAAAATAGGCAATTTATATTTAGATTGCACTGTTTACTGAAGGAAATACATTTATAACCAGCATTTCTCTTTGCTCATCTGCCATCTTGGATTCATTTGTTTGTTTGTTTTCACTGAACTTGCACATTGCAGTGATTGCCTTCTATGAATGACACATGCCTACCTTTTGGAAAAGCCTTTGAATGCTTCTCTAGGCAGCTGACAAAGCGATAGTGATGAAAGCCTGGTTATAATGCAGTCAATTCTTATATTGATGATTACATGTCTTCGAATATCCTATTGTCATATAACTCAAAGTGTATTGGATTCCTTTCAATAGCAACAGCAATAACTACAAAAACATGGCAGTTGCTAAATATGCATTTACTTTCTTTGTACTGTTTACCCTTTCAACAGCTAGGACCTGTGGCTCTAATCTGCGGGGCCCTAAAGGCATCATAACGTCTCCAAATTACCCCGTCCAGTATGAGAATAACGCACACTGTGTGTGGGTCATAACAGCGGTGGATCCAGAGAAGGTACGTCTGCAATTTAAATCTAAATTGCAACCTAAGGCTGACTCCAAGTTAAACCAGTATAGAATTCCACAAAACACACTTACGGTCCATTTTTAATCTGCCAAGCCAAAGCATGATATGCTGCTGAATAGCCACCAAGACACATAATTGAATAGGACCTTGCATAAATGTCAAAAATAATCTTAGAGATAATTTGTGAGGACATTTGCATTGCAGTCCACAGTGTTTGCATAATTGTCAACCTTTTGCCCTGACTGTCTCTCGCTATTACTGCGTCTCCAGAATTGATTAGGTTCAGCCACACGTCTTCAGCTCTGTGGCAAGAGTGATGGTAATACAATCCGGCATGACCTCAACACACGCCGTGAGAGTGACTCATGCTTTTGTTACTAAATCAAGACCAAATGAAAAAAGTCAAAACAACATATTAGAATAAACAAGAGCTATTCTGCTCCCCATGCTTAGCATCTTTCCAGATTTTAATGTTGAGATAATGTGTCTGTGTGACATTATTGAATTTACTTTCAGATCTTGAAATTACTGTAAAATGATCTAACATTACAGATATTTAGCAGACATTTAGCAACTATTTAGCTGGATAATACACCAAATATTCACCATATATGACTATTCAAAACTTTGTGGCTCGTAAGATTTATAATATATAAAATCTAGGCTACATTTATCATTTATTTGATCAAATCCTTCTGACCTCAAACTTTGGAATGGTAGTGTATATTTGTAATGTATGTATCAAATATTGATATTTATTCAAACTTCATGATAAAAAGGCAGTAGAGTTCTGAGAATAAGTAGAAATTATTTTAGTGCATTGATTCAAAATGCTAATTCATTTGGATTCATTTGCATCACCACTCTGAGACCAAAGTCTCTGAGTGGGATTTTTCAAGCATTTAAAGGGGTCATATGATGCGATTTAAATTTTTCCTTTCTCTTTGGAGTGTTACAAGCTCTTGCTGCATAAAGAAGATCTGTAAAGTTGCAAAGACTAAAGTCTCAAATCCAAAGAGATATTCTTTATAAAAGTTAAGAGTCATTTCCTTCAGGAAATACTAGTTTAGTGGTTGATGTTTCTGAGAAAATAACTGTCTATGGATTTGTTTGGTTGGAAAACATTTTGGATTCATTTTCACATAGGCAGTGAAGAAGCCCTGTTTGAGAATATATGCTATCTCTTCACATCTCTACTTATCCAAACCTTCCTTAGTACCCTGTGAGGAAGCCAATGAAGCCACAGCAATGGAGTGGCTGCTCTTTTAAGCTGTCAAAGAAAATCCCTGACTAAACACAAGGGAGAAGCAGTTAATACCCTGGCACAGTATAGGGTTGGAAAAAATACCCTGACTTTGTCAATGATTGAGTCAAGTTATTCTGAGACATGACCTTAAATAGATTAGCTCATGTCGTGAGGGCTGGATGTGTTCAAAGGAAGTGTTTTTAGTGTGGGGCGGGATGGAAATATCTATTCGAAAACCTAGTGAGCTGCGTACAAATAAAGCATTTTAGGCATCATAGGTAGGCTACACTGTGGACTCAAAGACCGTTCCAAAAGGTAGGTAGCATTATAAGACGCCTTCTAAAATACTTAGTTTTGGCCACATTTTCATTTATGCATATGGAGAAGGAAATCCAATAATACACTGTGACAAGCTCAGTGAAAAAAGGAGAAAAAAAGGTTAAGTAAGAGAAATATCAGTTATACATGCTGATTTATAATCTATTCAACACAAAAACACACTGATAAAAAATAGTTCACTATGATAATTTTCATTCTTATCCAAATGCTAACGTCAAACGATTGTAAGTTGAAAATGAGTTTGACATTAGCATGTCGCTAAGCTAAAAACTCAATACTCCTTACAGCATACATGCATTAAGTAAAATAGGCAATTTATATTTAGATTGCACTGTTTACTGAAGGAAATACATTTATAACCAGCATTTCTCTTTGCTCATCTGCCATCTTGGATTCATTTGTTTGTTTGTTTTCACTGAACTTGCACATTGCAGTGATTGCCTTCTATGAATGACACATGCCTACCTTTTGGAAAAGCCTTTGAATGCTTCTCTAGGCAGCTGACAAAGCGATAGTGATGAAAGCCTGGTTATAATGCAGTCAATTCTTATATTGATGATTACATGTCTTCGAATATCCTATTGTCATATAACTCAAAGTGTGTTGGATTCCTTTCAATAGCAACAGCAATAACTACAAAAACATGGCAGTTGCTAAATATGCATTTACTTTCTTTGTACTGTTTACCCTTTCAACAGCTAGGACCTGTGGCTCTAATCTGCGGGGCCCTAAAGGCATCATAACGTCTCCAAATTACCCCGTCCAGTATGAGAATAACGCACACTGTGTGTGGGTCATAACAGCGGTGGATCCAGAGAAGGTACGTCTGCAATTTAAATCTAAATTGCAACCTAAGGCTGACTCCAAGTTAAACCAGTATAGAATTCCACAAAACACACTTACGGTCCATTTTTAATCTGCCAAGCCAAAGCATGATATGCTGCTGAATAGCCACCAAGACACATAATTGAATAGGACCTTGCATAAATGTCAAAAATAATCTTAGAGATAATTTGTGAGGACATTTGCATTGCAGTCCACAGTGTTTGCATAATTGTCAACCTTTTGCCCTGACTGTCTCTCGCTATTACTGCGTCTCCAGAATTGATTAGGTTCAGCCACACGTCTTCAGCTCTGTGGCAAGAGTGATGGTAATACAATCCGGCATGACCTCAACACACGCCGTGAGAGTGACTCATGCTTTTGTTACTAAATCAAGACCAAATGAAAAAAGTCAAAACAACATATTAGAATAAACAAGAGCTATTCTGCTCCCCATGCTTAGCATCTTTCCAGATTTTAATGTTGAGATAATGTGTCTGTGTGACATTATTGAATTTACTTTCAGATCTTGAAATTACTGTAAAATGATCTAACATTACAGATATTTAGCAGACATTTAGCAACTATTTAGCTGGATAATACACCAAATATTCACCATATATGACTATTCAAAACTTTGTGGCTCGTAAGATTTATAATATATAAAATCTAGGCTACATTTATCATTTATTTGATCAAATCCTTCTGACCTCAAACTTTGGAATGGTAGTGTATATTTGTAATGTATGTATCAAATATTGATATTTATTCAAACTTCATGATAAAAAGGCAGTAGAGTTCTGAGAATAAGTAGAAATTATTTTAGTGCATTGATTCAAAATGCTAATTCATTTGGATTCATTTGCATCACCACTCTGAGACCAAAGTCTCTGAGTGGGATTTTTCAAGCATTTAAAGGGGTCATATGATGCGATTTAAATTTTTCCTTTCTCTTTGGAGTGTTACAAGCTCTTGCTGCATAAAGAAGATCTGTAAAGTTGCAAAGACTAAAGTCTCAAATCCAAAGAGATATTCTTTATAAAAGTTAAGAGTCAACAACGCCTACCTAAAACGGCTCGTTCTAACACGCCCCCACATGTCTACGTCACGATGTGGGAAGATTTATATAACGCTGCCCAAATGTTCACGCAAAGAAAGAAGGCATAACTTTTATTCTCACTGTTGCCGCCGCTGCCATGTTGTGGAGTCGCTGTGTGTTTCGTTGTGAAAGCGAAACTACTCTGTTTGGCCTTCCAAAAGAGGACATGACTAGAAATCAGTGGTTTAGTTGTATTTACAACACTGTTCCAGAACAGTTCAACCCAAATATTCAAATGTGTCCAGAGCATTTTATGGAGGATGGATGAGGACTGTTTCCTGAACCACAGACGCATTAGTAGCCTAATGCGTCTGTGGCACAAAGGCTGTTTCTAAAGTTGGGCAGTTCCAACTTTGCAAGTACAGTCTGGCGCTTCTGACTTCTGTAAGTACATTTTTTATATTAAAATAATTTGCCAATGATGATTCAAAAGAGAGTTTTGAGCAGTGTAGAGTAGGCTTGTTGTTTGTTGTTTCTCCGATCACAAATGCAGACATTGTTTTATGTTTACGCAGCGCGTAATTATAATCAGTAATTATGTCCCCACTGGATGCAACAAATGCCTTGTTTGTAATGGGTTTTATTGGTTT
>NW_015506159.1:434290-442010 GCF_001515645.1 Sinocyclocheilus grahami
ATATATGTATATTTGTGCTTTTGCTAAAACCTAGAAGGATGCCAATATAGAATGCATTTAAAGGCATAGTATACATATACTAGTCATAAAGCTTGTTTTGAATGGTAGTTTCTTCTGATCAAATTCTAATGCAGTATCACTGATATCCTTCATTGTCATCTGACTTCATCTTCTGAAGCTTCTAAAGGATAATACTAAATTAAATGAAAAAAATAAGATATTTAGGCAAAATTAAAAAAAAAAACAATACACATTTTCATTCTGTTCAAAAGTTTACACCCCTGGCTCTTTTCTATTTTTCCTTCTGGAGCATCAGTGAGCCTTTGAAACTTTTGTAATAGTTGCGTATGAGTCCCTCAGTTGTCCTCAGTGTGAAAAGATGGATCTCAAAATCATACAGTCATTGTTGGAAAGGGTTCAAATATGCAAAAGATGCTGGAAAACCAAAGAATGTGTGGGACCTGAGGGATTTTTCTGAAGAACAGCAGTTTAGCTGTTCAGGACGAACAGGGGACTCATGAACAAATACGACAATAACAGTACAGTTGGTAACAACACAGTATTAAGAGGCTAAGGGCTAGCGTGGGTCGACGATTGGCAGACAGAGTCACAGGGGCAAGGCTAAAGGGAGGAATCCAGCAAAACAGGCGAAGATCAAAACCAGAGAAAACAGACAAGGTGAGGCAAAACTAGGCTAAGGCTAAGGCAGGGAAACTAATGAGGGCTCTGTAGTGTAGCTATCTAAGGATAAGCGCTAAACAATACTCGGCAGAGGGAAGGGATCAGAGTGAGTGTTAAATAGTGAGGGAGTGATATGAAACAGCTGGGTGCAATCAGTATTACCAGCTGTGTGCAATCCGTGCTGAGTGCAATCAGTGCAATGAATGATGGGATATGATGGGGTGATGTGCAACAGTGTGTAGTGCGAGAGTCAATGAAATCGGAAAGGGTGACCTCTGATGGCTAGCAGAAGGAAGTTCATGGACCGGATTCGTGACATATATATATATATATATATACAGTGGGGAAAAAAAGTATTTAGTCAGCCACCAATTGTGCAAGTTCTCCCACTTAAAAAGATGAGAGAGGCCTTTAATTTTCATCATAGGTATACCTCAACTATGAAATCCTCTCCTGTGGCCCCATGGGTAAGGGTAAAGTGTTCATCGGATGCAGTAAGTCATCCGGGTACTTTTTGCCTACTGTTTTGTGAATACTGTAAATTTGCACATCCTACTCATGTAAAGGAGTCACATGCCAGCTGACAGCTTATCATGTGATTTACTAAATAAATTATATTACTCTCACCTGTGGAAAACTTACACTCACCTGTGTTTCGCTTCCTGGGGAAGGCTTACACTGAAACGCAAAAGATCTTATCATTTTTGTATGAATAGCCATGTAATAATAAAGGCATTTAAAAAAATTGTAGTGCCTTTGTTATCTAGCTTTTTGTTTTAGACCATGTTGAACCATTTACCTTAGAGCACCTTCTTGTTATATTCCATGTAGAAAGCTCTCTCCGCCATTAAACATTCTTTAAAAGTCTGTCTTTTTTTTTTTGAAACTCTGTTCAGAACAGAATGTTAAGACCTCAAAAGATCATAAAAATGCAGTCTTGATCTTTGTCTCTGTCATAGCATATGGTCTGAGACAAGAAGGTCAACATGTTCCGACTGCTGATACAGTCAGATTCAAGGCCATTTCTGTAATAGATATCAGTCTGCTTACAAACCAGTAGCTTTTTGTCATGTTGATGTGGCCTGGATAATATTTATTGTCCATCCAAAAAATAAGCCATTTACCGTCAAGAGGTCTCACCACACCACGTCATTTACTAGAAAATATTACTTTCATACAAAGTTGATGTAACGTAAGAATCTCAGTCAGATTCAGCTCATAAAATTATTTGTTCCTGTCCTTGAATTGCTTTAGCTAAAATATTTAGTGCTCTCTTTCATATTAGCTTTAATATATTATATTTCAGCGCACTTTCCACTAGGTAAATTTTTTTTTTCTCCAGTGAAAGGAGCCATCACAACCACTGCTGCACATACTAAAATTTATAAAAACAAAAGATTCAAACATTTGCTTTTCTATGATATTTAGAAATGTTGTAATTACTGTCAGTCGATGGCTTTTTTTTTTCAATGTCACCGAACTTTTAACATAAAACAGGTTAAATATGTGACCCGTGCTGGCAAAATGAGTCAGAATGAGCAAGTTCCTAATTCCTAGTTGGAATCGGACAAAAAAGCTACAGCCGTTTGAAGGCGAAAGAGTCTGATTTTGAGAAAAATCCAGTTAAAGTTTTCAGAAGATTCCAAAGCAAAATCACCAAGCAACATTGCATCTTTTTTTGGTAATAATAATTACTATATTATTAATCACAATATAGCTTTTTTATTTTATCTTTGTTATTAAAATTAAGAACAAATACGCCAATAAACAGTAGTTTAATCAAGAGCAGGAGTGATTCCGTCTTTTAATGTTTGATTAACATTGAGACAGATCTATATTAAGACCTACTGTAATGCATGGATCTAATATAATGTTACACAACAGATTTTTCCACAACCACTAACTAAACGTTCATGTAAGACATAACAGATTATGATTGTGTGAATCTTGCCAAGACATATGTCACAATAATACATTTTTTAGGGAGATTGCGCGCTCCCAGAGAGGTGCGTCTTATGCACGCGCTTTGCAAATGTCAGTCAGCGCGATCATTTTTTTCTCATCATCATGGGTTTGAAAATCATATTTCACTGGTTTGAACTCATGTCATTGAGAATTTGATATGAATATTCTCAACTTACAACTTGTAAAATATTTAGTGCTCTCTTTCATATTAGCTTTAATATATTATATTTCAGCGCACTTTCCACTAGGTAAATTTTTTTTTCTCCAGTGAAAGGAGCCATCACAACCACTGCTGCACATACTAAAATTTATAAAAACAAAAGATTCAAACATTTGCTTTTCTATGATATTTAGAAATGTTGTAATTACTGTCAGTCGATGGCTTTTTTTTTTCAATGTCACCGAACTTTTAACATAAAACAGGTTAAATATGTGACCCGTGCTGGCAAAATGAGTCAGAATGAGCAAGTTCCTAATTCCTAGTTGGAATCGGACAAAAAAGCTACAGCCGTTTGAAGGCGAAAGAGTCTGATTTTGAGAAAAATCCAGTTAAAGTTTTCAGAAGATTCCAAAGCAAAATCACCAAGCAACATTGCATCTTTTTTTGGTAATAATAATTACTATATTATTAATCACAATATAGCTTTTTTATTTTATCTTTGTTATTAAAATTAAGAACAAATACGCCAATAAACAGTAGTTTAATCAAGAGCAGGAGTGATTCCGTCTTTTAATGTTTGATTAACATTGAGACAGATCTATATTAAGACCTACTGTAATGCATGGATCTAATATAATGTTACACAACAGATTTTTCCACAACCACTAACTAAACGTTCATGTAAGACATAACAGATTATGATTGTGTGAATCTTGCCAAGACATATGTCACAATAATACATTTTTTAGGGAGATTGCGCGCTCCCAGAGAGGTGCGTCTTATGCACGCGCTTTGCAAATGTCAGTCAGCGCGATCATTTTTTTCTCATCATCATGGGTTTGAAAATCATATTTCACTGGTTTGAACTCATGTCATTGAGAATTTGATATGAATATTCTCAACTTACAACTTGTGGTGAGAAGCAGCAGTCGTCCAGAAGTGAGAAGAGAAAAGGTACTCCTCAGAAAACGTACAAATAAAGATCACTGTAGATGTTTAATTACTATTTGGGATAACTAGAAGAGTTTCACATTTTTGTGAAAACCTCAAATTCGACCGTAACAGACATTTTTCACTTCTTTTGCCTGTAGCTCAAAATTAGACTCATTCCGACTCATTTTGCTTATCATCTGGATGGTCATTACTCATGGTACGTGAATAAGAAGAGTCAAGTTGGAATATGAAAAGTTAAAAATTGTTCCTAGAATCTAAATCATTCCTGGTAGCAGGCAGAGCTTACTTCCTGCATTATGTATTCAGAAATGCATGCTGGATTTCTGTAGCTCAGCAAGGACATTACTAGTCAGACAGGTCCTAGTACTGGGGGGAAAAAGCATTTTGTGTATATTATACTGTCTGATTTAATTAAAATGAAGGGGACATGCACTTCAGCACTGGCTGAAGAATATCTTTTTATCATAGGCACTGGAGATTTGTAGCCTTTTTGTTGTTTATGAAGCGTGTCGATTTATGGTCTATTTTGTGTTCCCTTTGAGTTTGGAGATGGGGCTGTTAGGTTTGAAGGGTTGAAAGTTAAGCTGTAGCGGTTAAGGGGTATTGGGAGCATTCATAAATATTTTAATTTGTAGCTTTTTGATGTATAGGGCTATGTATAGTGTTTTTGGAGCAAATTAATATGATATTTCTAAAATGATATGAACCTTGTAATGTTAATGCATAATGCAGACATGTTCAGGCAGAATTTGTAACTATGTTTGCAATTTGTTTTATTGCTCTTGCATATTTGAATAATTTTCTAGAAAATGTGTGTTGTAATAAAAGCTTGATGTGGTGCAAATAGGCCTTTATGTCGGTAAATGACCTCCTTTTTGGCCAGAAATATTTAAAGCCAAATTAACATGACATATAGACCCAAACTGTAGTCATTCACAATTTTTGGACTGGATTTTGTTGGTTTGTGCAGTGGCGAGATCAGATGTGCATTGCCACACAACTCACAGCTCAGAGGGAATGCTGGTTGTAACCAACACTAAATGTGATTTGTAAAAACGTCATACTTTCTCAGTTTTCCCCCCTCCTGGATGAATAAAAATGCACGATAAACCCGCGCCATTTAGCAATTTCTGAAGAGCACCGAGAGCCGTCTTCTCTCAAACTCAGGGAGAGTCATTGAGGCAGCTGTCAGGCCTTTTTTAGTTTTGTATAAAATAAAGAAATCAATCATTCTTTTAAGCTGGTTCAGAGAACAATCGCTAAGATGCCCTGTCACTCTCTGATTGTGTTTATGTAGACCATGAGTGCTGTTTTTATCCTCTTGCTAAGTCTTCTGTAAGAAAAAGAAGAAAAAAAGAATCTTTACTTTTGACAGGATAATTTAAAAGCCTGTATTTTAGATTTAGTTTAAGGTCTCGCCAAACGTCTCTGTATCAGCACTGACATTTTATACAGATTGCTTGTCAAGATCTTCTCAGTGTTCCTGAATCGTTCCTTTCTTTTTAAGCGGATGCAGTCAGTTTGCTTGCTCTATTACTATTAATAAACAAAATGGTGACCATAGACACTGTAGCAATTATAAAATGTTAATATGACTTATTTGTATGTCTCACTGTGCTGTGACTTTTTCAAGTAGGAAATATTATGAATAACAGTAATCAACTTACAAATTGCTTATTTCCCTGCATATTAAAATAGTAGTATAAAATAAATTGTACTCACTCTCATGTTCAAAATATTCCAAACTTTCTTTCTTCAGTGGAACCCAAAAGGAAAATCTAGGCGGAATGGCAGTCTCAATTACCTCTCACTTTCATTGTATTAAAAAAAAATAAAATAAAAAGCATTGAAACTAAGCGAATGGTGACTGAGGCTGTCATACTGCATAACATCTTCTTTTGTGTTCCACTGAAGAAAGAAAGACATACGGTTTTGGAACAACATGAGGGGGAGTAAATGAAGACAGTTGTCATTTCTGAGTGAATTATCTCTTCAATATGGAATTGTAGAAGGTAACATTGAAAAAAATTACACCAATCATATTTAAAGATGGGACAGAATATGGATGAAAATAATGGCTCTTTAATGGACCATTTGAAAAAAAATGCGAGGATGTTGATAATAGGGTTGTCCTAATTAAGTTTGATTTTTTTTCGTCTCCTTCCAGCAATCTCTCCTTGAATACAATGTTCTTTCTGCCGCCTTCCTTTCTGTGCTTACATCAAATGAACATGCATCCCGTTTCCTCGGGCTTCGCACCACACATGGCAGAACTTCTCAAAGTCTCACATATCTTGAATTAAACAAAATTATTTAATTGCACCTTCATCTCTGCTTCTTCAATCAGCCTTACATGTGTTGCCATGGAAAAGAATTGAGAGCGACGACTGGCTTGCCTTGCTGTTGTGTTTTTCTTCTTCTTTTAATACAATCACTCTCTGCCTTATGTGAATAGGCCCATTCTGCTCTGGGCTTTTTGCTCTATGGTGTTTGTCATGACCTCTCCTTCATTCCTGTAGGTCATCAAGCTGGCTTTTGAAGAGTTTGATCTAGAGCGAGCATACGATACATTAACAGTGGGCGACGGAGGGAAGATAGGTGATGCTCGAAGAGTCCTTTATGTGTGAGTAGAGCAAAAAGGGTTCTTATGTTAAACTTTGAACAGACACATGCTTCTATTCACAAATGCCTCCATGACTTACTTATTCATGCCCATGGAATAACAGTTTTCTTTCAAAAGCAACCTCCTCATGACATAGGCACTGGGTTTATGTATATGCTTTCATAGCTCCATACGAACACACAAATCAAAGAATAAATTTCAATTTTGTGCCTCTATTCTAGCCTCACGGGATCCAGCGTGCCTGATTTGATTGTGAGTATGAGTAACCAGATGTGGCTCCATCTGCAGTCCGATGACACGATTGGATCGCAAGGTTTCAAGGCTGTATATGAAGGTATGTCACTGGATTTCTCTTTCTTAAGGTCATTTCCACCAAGAAATATCAGTGTGTTGTTTATTCCTTTTTACAGTGAAAATGTATGACTTGGTGACTTTCGGTTGCTAAAGCGTACCAGTTTTAAAAAGGCATGCAAATTGAAGGCAAATGAGCAGCATATGTGCTGTGCAGACATGTTTGAAAAGCTTGCGTGAAATAGTCTACCTGCCGTTCACCCTGCAGGAGAATAGCATCAAAGCAAGTCAGATCTGAGAATACACTGAGGCATGTATTTACATATACACAGATAAACCGATAAAAATTGCTACAGAAACAGCCATTCCGTATTCACAAGTAAACATGTTCAAGTTCAAGTTTATTTATTTGTATAGCGCTTTTCACGATACAAATCGTTGCAAAGCAACTTTACAGAAAATTAAGTTTCTACAATATTTAGTAGTAGCTTATCAGTGGTGACTGTCAGTTAATGTACATATGGCAGACATGTACGGAAAAATCAATTAAAGACGTAATAAAACAGACGATGGACACTATTAACAGCAATTATTATATGATGCATTCAAAATTATAGCAAAATGTGGTAGTTCTGTATGTTGTTTCAGGGTTGGCATCATCTGAGGTCCTCTGAGGGTTTGGCATCATCTCTTCTCAGGTGTTCTGGATACAGACTGAAGCTTGTGTAAATCCTAGTTACCCCTAGATGTCAATCCCATGGCAAAAACAGAGAAACAAATAGAGACATAATTAGCGTAGCTGCTGTTCCAATCAAGCAAAATTGATTTGTTTAACCCAAGCTAAAGAATAACAATGTGCATTCGATCAGATATAACTGCAGTACAAGATTATGAAATGCTTTATTTGAATGCTTGGCCAAAGAGATGTGTCTTTAATCTAGATTTAAACAGAGAGAGTGTGTCTGAACCCCGAACGTTATCAGGAAGGCTATTCCAGAGTTTGGGAGCCAAATGCGAAAAAGCTCTACCTCCTTTAGTGGACTTTG
>NW_015506159.1:442057-464544 GCF_001515645.1 Sinocyclocheilus grahami
AGACTGTAAAATTGGGGTAATATGATCATATTTTCTTGACCTGGTAAGGACTCTAGCCACTGCATTTTGGACTACCTGTAGCTTGTTTATTGAAGATGCAGGACAACCACCTAGCAGTGCATTACAATAGTCCAGTCTAGAGGTCATGAATGCATGAGCTAGCTTTTCTGCATCAGAAACAGGTAACATGTTTCGTAGCTTGGCAATGTTTCTAAGATGGAAGAATGCTGTTATTGTAACATGGGAAATATGATTGTCAAAAGACAAGTTGCTGTCTGATATAACACAATTTTTTGACTGTAGAGAAAGTAACAGTACATCCGTCTAGTTGCAAATTGTAATCCAAGAGATTCTGTGTACTGTTTTTTGGTCCAATAAGTAATATCTCTGTCTTATCCTAATTTAATAGGAGAAAATTATTGGTCATCCAGTCTTTTACATTTTTAACACACTCTGTTAGCTTAGACAATTTGGAAGTTTCATCTCGTCTTGTTGAGATATATAGTTGAGTATCATCAGCATAACAGTGGAAACTAATCATGTATTTTCTAATAATATTACCAAGGGTCAACATGTATATTTAAACTAGCAGAGGACCTAGGACAGATCCTTGTGGCACTCCATACTTTACTGGTGATAATTGAGAAATCATTTAATAAACAAAGTGGTAGCGATCAGACAGGTATGATCTAAACCATCTTAAAGCCTGCCCTTGAATACCTGTATAGTTTTGTAATCGATCTATGAGTATGTCATGATCTATAGTGTCGAACGCAGCACAGATCAAGTAAAACTAGCAATGAGATGCAGCCTTAGTCTGATGCAAGAAGCAAGTCATTTGTAATTTTAACAACTGCAGTTTCTGTGCTATGGTGGGGCCTGAAACCTGACTGAAATTCTTCATAGATATATTTTTTTTGCAGGAAGGAGCACAATTGAGCAGACACAACTTTTTCTGAAATTTTAGACATAAATGGAAGATTTGAAATGGGTCTGTAATTTGCCAGTTCACTAGGATCTAGTTGTGGTTTCTTAATAAGAGGCTTAATAACCGCCAGCTTGAATGGTTTTGGGATGTGACCTAAAGACAACGATGAGTTGATAATATTGAGAAGCGGTTCTTCTGCTACAGGTAACAACTCTTTCAGTAATTTAGTGGGTACAGGATCTAACAGGCATGTTGTTGGTTTAGATGCAGTGATAAGTTTGTTGACATGTTGCACCATTATCAAATTATCAGTTCAAGAGTTCAAGATATGACAGTGTGGTGAAAATGTTTCTATTTTACATCCTCTTCTAATTTAAGAAATTTTATTAAATTATTTGATTATTTGATGAAAATTTTTCTATTTTGCATTCATTTCTTATTTAATTAAATTATATCAACTAGTGAACAAGTTTTCATTTTAAATATTTTTTGTTACAAATTACATTATCATTATAATGATTTGAGTGGAAAGGTGATATTTCTTCACATGATCAATGTCACCAATTGGACCTAGAAATAGAGCATAATATTTCTTATTTACATTTCTAAATATTTAGTTTATTTCCAGATTCAAGTGGTATGTATAATTGTTTGAGTACAGAGTGGATTTCCTTAAATATAATATGAAAACACTTTCATTTATTCAACATGATTGAGTAGACTTTTTATTTTGTATTTATCTATTCCCTTTGTTTCTTCCTTTTAAAAAAAGTATGCTGTTTAATATCTTGAAAAGGAGTTTTTCCCTAGCCGCTCTTCACTGTGAACTATAACCTCACAATTGAGCAATTCTCACTGTCTGGATAGCCCAGCACAATGACACAAACCCAATTAACTTTGTGTAAACCCAATTTCACACTTGTGCTTCTAGTCACGTTGTCATGTTTGACATTTCCACCGGTACCCACTGGTGGGACACTTTGTTTGAGGCCGTGTAGATATCAAACTCAAATTCATCAATTCATACCTTCATTTAAAAGTTTTTAGATTGCCAAAGGATGGTTTTCTCCTCAACGGAAGTTCTAAACTTTACAAAAACTGTGGTCACCAACAATAAGCTTTTAACAGACAGAACAAAGGCTCATTTCATAGTAGATGATTAAAGCCAACCTTCTAAAGAGTTAAATTAATAGTTCACTAAATAGTTAACTAAATGAAAATCATTCATTATTTACAAATTTCATTCCAAACCGATAAGCTGGAATTCAGTCTTATTGCTCATTGACAAATTTAAATCTTTCCCTCCACAACTCTTACATCTCATTATTTTGGTGTCAATCGTTTGTAATTTTCAGTATTTAATGCCTTCAATTTCTTGTCTGTTGTGTGGGAAGCAGGTTCTAACATTATTTCCAGGTAAAGAATTGGCTGTTAAAAAAAATAAATAAATAAAATAAAAAAATCCACGATAGAATGACCATAAAATAAATAACATTTAATAGATTTTAAATAGAAAATGCTCGAGTAATTACCAAAGAAAAGAAACAAACTGTAGGACAGATCCTTGTGGCACTCCATACTTTACTGGTGATAATTGAGAAATCATTTAATAAACAAAGTGGTAGCGATCAGACAGGTATGATCTAAACCATCTTAAAGCCTGCCCTTGAATACCTGTATAGTTTTGTAATCGATCTATGATTATGTCATGATCTGACATGTTGCACCATTATCAAATTATCAGTTCAAGATATGAACTCATGACAGTGTGGTGAAAATGTTTCTATTTTACATCCTCTTCTAATTTAAGAAATTTTATTAAATTATTTGATCAGCTAATGAAAATTTTTCTATTTTGCATTCATTTCTTATTTAATTAAATTATATCAACTAGTGAACAAGTTTTCATTTTAAATATTTTTTGTTACAAATTACATTATCATTATAATGATTTGAGTGGAAAGGTGATATTTCTTCACATGATCAATGTCACCAATTGGACCTAGAAATAGAGCATAATATTTCTTATTTACATTTCTAAATATTTAGTTTATTTCCAGATTCAAGTGGTATGTATAATTGTTTGAGTACAGAGTGGATTTCCTTAAATATAATATGAAAACACTTTCATTTATTCAACATGATTGAGTAGACTTTTTATTTTGTATTTATCTATTCCCTTTGTTTCTTCCTTTTAAAAAAAGTATGCTGTTTAATATCTTGAAAAGGAGTTTTTCCCTAGCCGCTCTTCACTGTGAACTATAACCTCACAATTGAGCAATTCTCACTGTCTGGATAGCCCAGCACAATGACACAAACCCAATTAACTTTGTGTAAACCCAATTTCACACTTGTGCTTCTAGTCACGTTGTCATGTTTGACATTTCCACCGGTACCCACTGGTGGGACACTTTGTTTGAGGCCGTGTAGATATCAAACTCAAATTCATCAATTCATACCTTCATTTAAAAGTTTTTAGATTGCCAAAGGATGGTTTTCTCCTCAACGGAAGTTCTAAACTTTACAAAAACTGTGGTCACCAACAATAAGCTTTTAACAGACAGAACAAAGGCTCATTTCATAGTAGATGATTAAAGCCAACCTTCTAAAGAGTTAAATTAATAGTTCACTAAATAGTTAACTAAATGAAAATCATTCATTATTTACAAATTTCATTCCAAACCGATAAGCTGGAATTCAGTCTTATTGCTCATTGACAAATTTAAATCTTTCCCTCCACAACTCTTACATCTCATTATTTTGGTGTCAATCGTTTGTAATTTTCAGTATTTAATGCCTTCAATTTCTTGTCTGTTGTGTGGGAAGCAGGTTCTAACATTATTTCCAGGTAAAGAATTGGCTGTTAAAAAAAATAAATAAATAAAATAAAAAAATCCACGATAGAATGACCATAAAATAAATAACATTTAATAGATTTTAAATAGAAAATGCTCGAGTAATTACCAAAGAAAAGAAACAAACTGTTTTACACTTAATTGCACAGAAAATGTCAGAGGATTTCCAATTATGGCGGCTGTTACATTTAATTTATTAGCCTTTTTTTTGCCAGTGTCTAAGGAACACAATGACCTGTCCTGGCAAATTTGACATTTTTGTCAATAGCACACATAATAGATTTGTTTGGTCTAGAGCTTAAGCAAGGTAAACACATTAGCTTAATGGTGTGTTAACAGTGTTAAAAACCCCGTACAAAAATATATGCAAATGTTTAACAGAGCATTTCTATAACTGTTAATGTTCCCGATAGCCTTCCTGTGCATTATTTAACACCGTTGCTTGTAAGAGCGGCTTGCTTTGATGAGTTGGCAGTCCTAACACGATAGCCTACTATTCTTGTGGATTCTTAAACTAATCGCCTGTGGCAGCACTGAAGGTATTTAGCGTGCTCTTAACACCTTGTAGAGGTTGTGGAATCTGCCGCAAGTGGGAAACTCATCCCCTGTAGATTATCGGCTGGCTGGGTCAATAGAGCGCTTGCTGCTGAGCTGACACCATAGTTGTTAACATAAAAAATGAACTCTTCCTGAACATCATTCGTTTGTCACTGTCATTTTATGCTGCCTTCCAAAACATTTTCTGGAAATATACAGCCTTAGCTCAGTATTCAAAAATGTGTCAAAGGACTGCTCTGATACTCTCAAGGACAGCACAGAAAAAGTAATGCTAAATACAAATGATAAAAGGCAACTAGCAATATAAATATATTAGGATAGCAACATTAATTGGCTTGTCAACCTCTGAATGTTTGAATATGTTTCCCATCTTTTGTTGTTGATCTCAAAGAAATTCTAGATCTTTGATCTTTGCATTTCGTTTGGTTTGCGGATTTGTTTTGCCTTGGCTTTTTGTATTTTTCTTCTATTTATTGAATATACACACCCAATTATAAACATATGTTTTTGCTTTACTTAACTGGCACAGAATTTTTTCATACTTTTTGATTTAAAGAAATTCTAGTTGTAAAAATTTAAATTGTCAATTTAGGAAATATTTCTTCCGTATTGTTGGGCTTATGCAGTTCATGTTAATATTAATACATTTCCGTAAGCACATTTTTTGTTTACTTTTGCAAAATCCAAGTCCTAGAGCAACACCGTGTTATGCTACTTACAATGTCAAAAGGTGGTCAAATTGCCAGGCTGAAAACAACGTTTAAATTAAATAAATCATGCTCTCTTGTTTTCCACAGAAATTGAGAAAGGTGGATGTGGAGACCCAGGCGTCCCTGCATATGGAAAGCGAACTGGGGACCATTTTTTACACGGTGATGTGCTGACCTTTGAGTGTCAGGCTGCTTTTGAATTGGTTGGCGAGAGGACAATATCATGCCAGCAAAATAACCAGTGGTCTGGAAACAAACCCAGCTGCGTCTGTAAGAGTCATTTTCTGAAATGCTTGGTTATAATTAACATGTTGCCATTTAGAATGATTAATGTATCACCTCTGTAAAAGCATGACATCTAGATTAGGGGCAGATATGAAGCCGAATGGCATCCGTCCACGCTAGCAATTCCTAGGTTTGCTGTAGGAGAGGTCAATTGTCATATTTCTGTTTCTGGAAAGTGTTACTGTCTCCTCTTCTCTCAAGAAGGAATTCACTAAGAACTGTGTGTTTGTTTGACTACACATGTCTAGAGATATGCCCAGTCTACAAAAAATATATTATACAATATCTATCAATCTAAAATAATCCAAATTGACATTAAAATAATAATAAGAATAAAAATACAAAATATATAAATAAATAAATGCACACAGGCACAACTGTAGTGAATTCAACGCTCAATCCATCTGTCTGAGATAATCCTGTCATGCAATTGTAATTTTGTTTAGTATTGCGATAAGAGGAAGCAGTACCTTGTTAATGTATTAAATGGATGTTTTGTTGTTGTTGTTGTTGTTATTGTTTTTACTTTCCTGACAAAGCTCAGACTATGACATGTCATAATTTCTGCACCCTGCAAACAACTCATTATCGTGTTCTATGTGAATCCTCTTTTCTCTCATCTTTTTAGAGACAAAATAGTATTCCTGATAGCATATCTATTGTGAATGAAAATAAATATTGTAACCTTTGTAATGTAATTAAATATATATTTGTCTTCATCTCCACAGTCTCCTGCTTCTTCAATTTCACCACTCCATCAGGCATCATCCTCTCGCCAAACTACCCAGAGGAATACGGAAACAACATGAACTGTGTGTGGCTCATTATAGCAGAGCCGGGCAATCGGATCCATCTCATTTTCAGTGATTTTGAGTTGGAGCCCCAGTTTGACTATCTTATTGTGAAAGACGAAGGCATGCCGGAGCCCACCACTTTTGGAACGTTCTCTGGGAAGGATGTACCATCGCAGATCGCCAGTAATGGGCATATAATGCGCTTAGAGTTCCAGTCGGACCACTCAAACACGGGAAAGGGGTTTAACATCACCTACACAAGTAAATGTGATTTTAATATTATGTTGTGTTTTAGAGGTGAAATGTGCAATTTCTGCAACAATAGGGGCACAAATAATGTAGCTGGTTGGGATGCTCATATAGAGCAATGTTTGATAATGCCACAGAGTCGCTTTGTTTCACCTTTTCAGGGAAATCATCCTACGGATTGCTTATAAGGCAATATATCTGCATATTAAACTGGGATATAACAAAGTCCCTTACAAAGCAAGTCAGTTCACTCAGCAGCAATCTTGGGAATGTGGTCGGGCAGCTATTTTAAATCATGCAAGTATAGCTCCTATCTAACTGAATGGGGAAATACCAAAATGTCAAAAAGTATTTGACAAACTTGCATTTCAAGACCATATTTCAAAACAGCATGGTATCATAAACATTGCTTCTTATTCTCAAAAAAAAAAAGAAGAAGTATACTGTATTTTTTTAGGTTGTTCTAGCCCAGTGTACAAGTACAGTGTAGAGAAAAATCTGAGCCCAAGTTTCACATAAAGACCAGGTGGTGACTTTGCAGATTAGTGATTGACTCTTTTGTTTGAAAGGCAAGCTCTGCCATATTGGCTGTGTCCTCCTGGTTATACATTGCATAGCATAATTGTGTGATTGTTTTGTATTTATGTAGAAATTATAGAAATGCATCTTGCTAGAACAAGGGGTTATTTTATGTTTTTGCAGTATGCAGCTTGTCATAGGATTTAAGTCAGAGTAATATCTTTGAAGTTTAATAGATTCATTTGTAATATTGACTGAATGTTATGGTGCAATCCCAGCACCTTTCATTAGGCATATCTCTGTTGTGAAAAATGCTATTCTTCATACTTCCGGCACTTAAAGGGCATTTTGACCTTCAGTACAAGTTTAATAGGATTCCATATTTACAGCAACAAGCTTTGGTTTTCTTTCTTTTTTCTTTTTGCCACATGAATCAAAATATAGTCACGCATACCAAGAGTACTGAGTTTAATTAGTTTTTAGGTTTTTATTAAAATTACATTGACAAATATGATTTCAACTGAGATGAGCTTATCTTTGAACTTAAACAGAAATGTGTTTTAGTATTTAGGTCTTGGTGCACTGCAGACCTTGATAATCTCGATTCACAATGACACTGTTATGAAACCCAGTGAGCTGCCTACATAGGCAGCATATTAAGGCATAGACAGACTCTATCAAAAAGTAGGCAGCATGATTAAGATACTTCCTTTTGAACAAATTCTAAAGCCGCATGAATGCAACTTTGATACCAGTGTAGTGTTTATGTAGCTTAACTGGTACAGCGTGTTTTAGCAATGCCAAGGTAATGGTTTGATTCCTAGGAAACATATATACTGATGAAACACATGCTTTGGATTTTTTTTAATGGATTTGCTAGGTGCATATATGTACCGTTGCTCTTTATGAACAATATTAAAGATAGTTTGACTGTTAGAATGCCATTAGGGATACTTCAAGTCAGTGAGCTAAAAATGGCTGAAACTGAACATATTTATATTTTTAGTGAATAGATGAAACTGTGACCGAGATCTGTGTTGGCATGTCTATGTGGGAACAAAATGGGGTGGTAGATGGAGCCAGTAGTTGTAGGCAATGTCAGTGTCAGTGGATTGTGTGGTTTGATATCTCAACAGTGCTGCTTCAGTAATGGTGTGTCATTGTCTCAGAAATGAGTAGACGTGTTTCCCAAAGTGGCGCTGGAGCAACTATCAGGCATGGCCGTAAGAACAATGAGGCTGTCATTTGGGAATGGGGTAGAGCGGCGTACATGCCCTAAGCCCTGGCCGCGAGGTCTCCATGCATTAGCCATCACACTTCCACAGGGGCCTCACAGACAGATGTGTTCAGCAAATGAAAACACTAAAATAGCTTTGACAGGATTCTCTGCTTCTGCGAGTGCACATATTGAATAATTGAAGCTTCCACACTGACATCTGTGATGCATGTGCGACACATATGTGAGCTGTCTGCAGAGTTGTGTTAAGGGAAAACAGAGAGTTGACAAAAATCTTCAAGCCATCTTCAGTGTGTCTCAAACCACCGTGTGGCGGAAAAAAATAGAGGGTTTAGAAACGAAGGCTGTAATGCGACTGAATGCTCTCTGTTGACGTTTATCCACGCATCACCTCAACGTCTGTGTTTCTTTCACGTGATTCAGATTTATTTTTCATGGGAAATTGTAACTGTTAATGTTAAGTTAAGTAAGAGATAACAACTGACTAATGAATTATAAAAATTCATGCACACCCAATGGTGTTAATGCTGCTACGACACAAATTGTAGTGTGCATTCAATATTTTCATTGATTTGAAATAATTCTAAATAATTCAGTCAATCAGAATCAAGCATTCAACCATACCATAAAGCAAAGTAAATTAATGCCTTGTTATATTGTATGTACGTATGCTTTGCATTATGCAGTATTACATACATTACTGTAGCTTTTAACCCTAATGTCTGTGTACATGGTATGCTTGACCACACAGTGTACGAACAATTCAACTTATGTAATGCCTACTATAATAGAAAATCTTGACAAAATGCTTTTGCTTCTACATGAGAGCATAACTTCAACACAAGGTAACATTCAAAGATAATCCAGATGTTCCCGAAGTGACATTTTGATGGTGGGTGGATTAAAATTCTAAGAAGATGATAAAAAATATGCCTCTTGTAGAATAAATTAGAAATTGAGTTGCCTTTGTTTACATGGACTGCATTGTGTCCGTTTCCATGCTAAATTCAACTGTACTGGTGTACAGGACAATTATGGAAATGTATGTAAATCATACAACAGTGTATTGTAATTCACATTACCCATACATATTTGCCCCTACATATTTGGCGTCATTCAAATACATGCTATCACGTGAAGAGTACCGAGGCGGCTATATACAGTATGTGTAAGGTTTAGTGGTATCATGTATGTTAGCGTTGTATTCACACATGTGTGTTACAGATTCTCAAAATAAGGTCAAATTCTAGTGACGCTTTGGTGCCACACAGGTACTTTTCACTACTGCAACATTTGCCTTATGAGACTGGGCATTCTGGGCAAGATCAGTTGTGTTAGTTGTTTTTTAAAAGATAATTATAGTTGACTTAATTGAAGGTTAGGTACTCTTAATGAATGTTAAGTGCTGATATCTTCTCAGGCAAGAGCAGGCAGGACCTAGATTAAATATTATATGCTTCAGCACTGATTATACTTTTATCCCATGTCTGTAGCTTTTGGTCAAAATGAATGTCACGACCCTGGTATTCCCATCAACGGGCAGCGCTTTGGAGAGCACTTCTTACTGGGCAGCTCAGTGCTCTTCACGTGTGATGAGGGCTTCATCAAAACCCACGGATCCGAATCCATCACCTGTGTCATCCAGGATGGAAACGTGGTGTGGAATGCGGCCGTCCCCCGGTGTGAAGGTGAGAGAGCTCTTAGACTTTACTCCTCTGCACCTCTTCTGAAGGTGCTGCTGGGATTTGTGAGATGGGCTGCTGTTGACATTTTATTTTTCTGCACTCTCACTGTCCCAGCTCCATGTGGCGGACATCTAACGGCTCCCATAGGAGTCTTACTGTCCCCTGGCTGGCCCGGGTACTACAAAGACTCCCTCAACTGCGAATGGATGATTGAAGCCAGAAAGGATCATGCCATCAAGATATCTTTTGACAGGTATTGATTTGTTTTGAATTTTTTTTTCATTGCATATGAAACCCCTGGACACCTATCCCTGTCCCCTTTCTGGAAACTCTGGCAGCAGTCTCTTCAGTACAGTTTCAGTTTAATCTCCCTCATTAGAGTAATTCTGCTAAAGACCTGGGTCGTAAGCAGATGTTCCGCTCTTTCCGATTTCCTGTGCAGGTTTCAGACGGAGGTTAATTACGACACGCTGGAGGTTCGGGACGGGCCCTCCAACTCGTCGCCTCTGATCGGCGAGTACCACGGCACTCAGGCCCCCCACTTCCTCATCAGCACCGGCAATTACATGTACCTGCTCTTTACCACCGACAACAGCCGTTCCAGTGAAGGCTTCCAGATCCGCTACGAGAGTGAGTCAGCTTCTCATCTTTCCTCTGCACTGATTTAAATGCACAGATATTGGGTTTTCACGCTCCACGGTGGGCGGTTCTGCAATATTCCACACATTTTGGCTGGACACGCTCTCTGGTGCATGTAATGTAATTGGATTGGTTTCTCCAGGGTTACAATCAGATTATAGTCTTCTAGTTGTCTAAAAATTATTTTGAGAAACGTGTGTGCTAGCATCACATGACAGATATCAACATCCAGAGGCAACAGCTACATTTAAGAGACCTCTGTGAATAATTAAATTGATCTGAAAATAAAGTCTGTTTTCTTTTTGAATGTGTTTAGTGGTGGTGGGTTTATAAACTGCGCTGTAGAGTGCGATTAAAGTTTAATGTCCCGCTGACACAAGGCCTGTTTGTTTGTTAGTGCAGGCTCAACAGATCGACAAATCATTATTGTTAAAAGCATTGTTATTGTTTTAATGCTCTTGTAGTTATTGTCGACTTGCTAACAGGGATTACGCCAGAAAAAGTCAAAATCGGATTTGGCATCTGTTTTAGTGGACCCCCCACAGAGATATAGAGGTAAAACCCTGTGTGTAATGGAGAACAGATAAACCACCACTAGCATAAAAGCCTTTTGAATTCTTTATATGTCAATTTTATTGTTGAAAGTGGAGTATGCAGTTTATGTGCTACTAGTGTCACTTAGCGGAATAACAAAAATGAAGCATATTTTCAAACAGCCTTTGTAAAGCACCCCATTCGTGCGTCACGACTCCCTGAACTCAAACATTACAAACACAGCTCTTAAGGGTTTATAAACATGAAGACATGTCTCAACAGGTAAAAGTAGGCCACTTTCAATTAAAGTTCCAACATATTAGGAATGTGTTTCAATTGAAGTTTAGCTTACCTGTCAAGAAGAGTTCTTCGTCTTGATTAAACTAAACATTCCATCAAATATTCAATCTTGTAAAAACAGTACAGATCTTTTCCCTTGTTTTATCCCATTGTGTGTGTCTGTGTATTTTTGCAAGTATTTTAATTAATTAATTTATTTAGCTTTTAAGTCTAAAGAAAAAGACCCCCTTAAACTGGCATAGCAAAGGACATTTAAATTTAACAATTTAATATTCAAAGCAGTTAAAGGTAGCTGATTTTCAGCCAGCTTTGTATTGGTATTGTTAAAATGTCAGTAGTATATTTAAATAAGCAATGTTTACTCTTTCTCCATGTTACCTGCACCTAGATTTGCCGGTTTATTTGTGAAAACTACAGATCGCATTTCAGCATTTTTGTATCTTCACTAACGGATAGTTGGATTGATCTCAGTACACTATGGGTGCTGATATTTCCTTCCCTTTTTTTGGCAAAAGGGAACATCACAGCCTCTTTTCTCCATTTTTCTTTTGAAAAATCTGCATAGCCCATCTTGCCGTGAGTGACTCACCCCATTTATGTACATTCAGATTTTGTCCCCTATGTGATCAATGTATTAATTAATTAATTACAATGTAGTAATTCATTTATTTGTATTAAAATGGGCAAGGTACATAGTTCAATAAACTCAACTGTGTATGTAACATAATTGGAGTCAAACCAGAGATTTTAATTTTGGTATATTTGTAAAATGCTGCAATAATAAGTCAGTAAACCTTAATTAAAGAAGCTGACTAAAAGCTATTTTGTGCCACCGAAGAAACAACATTTACATGTTTTTACTCTTTACTACATCCCAGATGCCTCACCTCAAAATCATGCAAGGACCCCTATACAAAAGTCAAATGTGATATTCGTTGTATCAATGATAAAATTAATCATTTATAATATCTTCATAGAAAAAGTAAAACCAGAAGTAGTAGCATTTTGTAATCATCTTACTAGGCATTGATGTAAATAAACAGAAAGTAATCAATGTAATCAAATTATCTTAATTTAAAAACAGAACTAAATAGATAACTAATAAATAGACAAAGTTAACATTTTTGTTTAAAAAAATGCAGATTAAAAGAAAATGTGGCTAAACAAAGGATTAAGTGAATGCTAAATACATTCTTATGTAGACAATAGCAATTTAATTATTATTATTATTATTATTGTTATAATAATAATAATAATAATAATAATAATAATAATAATAATAATTATTATTATTATTATCATCATCACAAGCATTTATGTTTATTTTAGTTTAAAATGCTTTTGGTTGGTGGCCCATGTGATGTTTCAGCTATCAGTTATAAAAAGTTGCAAGCAGAAATATTGTCTAGGTCCAATAATATGCAAGAGAGGTGGATAGTCTACTCATTAGTCATCAGGGGGTGTGGTGGGGCAGAGTGGCCCCTTAATCATTTACTCCCTTTCCCTTTGAATTTGTTTGTTTTGAAATCTGATTTTGTTGTGCCCTGCTGCTCAAGTGCAGTTTTGATTGGAGTGTTAAATACACCAATCCTTGTTCCAAAACCTCATTATTAAGAAATTTAGCACTGCTTGTTAGAAATATAGCACATATCCATGTGCCTGCTTGTTTTGTATTATTGCAACTTTACAAATTGGTCTGTGTGTAAAATTAAATGTTATCACTTTTTACCCCAATGAACTTAACTGAAAAATGCAAATGGTATCTTTATAAAAACTAAATGGCTTGACAAATATTCTCCAGTTGCTCTTTTTCAGCAGTAATTTAACATATTTATTATAATGTAATGTGCTGCAGTAGAGACAGAAGAATGAGAAATATGGGCAAGAGGCAACATGAGATGATTCTCAAATAATATTCACAACTCCCAATAAATGACCTCTGACATTATGCCTGATATATATGAAACTCATTCGTGTCAAAGTGTTCCCATTTTTCAGACTTTTAGATGCCTATCAGAGGTTTATCAGTGGCCAAATAATAGACCCGAATGCATGTGAAACTGACAGGTGGAAATATTCCTCAAATGCCAGCCTCTGAGGGGAAACAATGTAGAAAAAAAGTGCTGTCATTTATTTTTTCCCAAATGATATTCAAAATATAGAAAAGGTAAGTAGAAATAAAAATGTATTGGTTCAAGGAAGGAGACCACTGGGCGACTGATATCTGCTGATTTATACTGTGTAAAGTGTTTCCGACTCATCCCCCTTTCAATTTAGACCTTGAAGGTGAAATAAAATATTTTTTGTTTTGTTCCTTCCTCACAGGCATTATGATGGATACAGATTCCTGTTTAGATCCAGGTATCCCGGTGAATGGGAAAAGGCACGGGAACAATTTTGCCATCGGCTCCAGAGTGACATTCAGCTGTGATCAAGGCTATACTCTGAGTGATGATGAACCCATTGTGTGTGAGAGGAACCATCAGTGGAACCATGCCCTGCCCAGCTGTGATGGTAGGCCATGTTGTGCTCTCTCAATTCTGGTCATGTACAAGAGAAACAGCTCCTCCCTACCACCCAGTGTAAAGACGCCTAAAAATTGGACCCAGGGGTTCAGTTTCCTTTGGGGAAGACTTTGGAGGCCCCTGAAAATCTGTGGCCTGAGGGCACTGGTCCGGGCCATAATCCAACCCTGCTAGGCCACATTACAGTTTTATCAGAGGGGAAAGAGTAAACCCTCTTAACACTCCTCTGAGATTTGAGTTCATACATTTTTGATTAGAGGAGAGGTGACTGGCATGCGCTGTTTCATAGATAACCTTAAATGGAGAGGAGAAAAGGACAGGGAAGTGGGAAAAAATAATGGAAGTCCTTAACCAGATACCTACAGGAGAGTGCTCTATAAAGCTGTTTATCTTATTTGTTTTCCGATTACAGGGATTGAAGTAAACAAAGTGTTTTCCCGTAAGAGCAATCAGGCTATTGCCTGTCTGTTCTAGAATTCCCAATGTTCTCTTATGCCTGCATCTTATCAGCTCTGTGCGTTTGCTCTAACAGACATTGATTCAGCATGATGGGCTCTCACCAGAGCCTGACCTTCATTACAGACAGGACAGATACTCCCCATTTGTTTGTGGGAATTGTAAATACATGTTCATAGAAGATTACACACTTCCTTCCTGTCAGGCTGATTATTATTATTAAATGGAGAGTTCAGACTTAAAATTCTGATTTGTCGAGCCATATTCTCAGCCATTTAAACATTCTGGTTAATGCACTACACTGATCGGCCACAGCATTAAAACCACTGACAGGCGAACTGAATGAATAGCATTGATTATATTGTTACAGTGGCACCTTTGAAGGGGTATTAGGCAAAAAGTGAAGAGTCAGTCGACTGGGTAAATGACTGGGTTAGAGCATCTCCAAAAAAATTTTTTGGGGGTGTTGCCTGTATGCAGTGGTTAGTGCCTGACAAAATTTCCAAGGAAGCACAACCAGGGAACCAGCTTCAGGGGCATGGGCCCACAAAGCTAGCGATGCACATGAGGAGCGAAGACTACTCCTTCTGGTTCGACCACATAGAAGAGCTATTGTAGCTCAAATTGCTAAAAAGAACTTGATGCTATCCATTACAGAAAGTGTCAGAGCACACAGTGCATTGCAGGTTGCTGCCACAGAATAGTCAGAGTGCCCACGAAGACCAGGTGGATGGCCAGGTACATGTGTGTTGTGGGACGGATGCACTACGGGAAGAAAGCAGGCCGGTGGAGGCAGTGTTAGGATCTGCTTAGAAACCTAGATCTTGCCATTTATGTTATTTTGACACGTACCACCTACAAATATTGTTGCAGACCATGTACACTCCTTCATGGCAGTGTGTTCCCTGATGGCAGTAACCTCTTTCAGCAGTATAAATGCACCCTGCCACACTGCAAGAAATGTACAGGAATGGTTTGAGGAACATGACAAATTGTTCAAGGTGTTGCCTTGTCCTCCAAATTCTCCAGATTTCAATCCAGTTGAGCATCTGTGGGATGTGATGGACCAACAAACCCATGGGCCTCATAATTTGTAGGAATTTGCTGCTAATGTATTGGGTGCCAGATACCACAGGTCTTATGGAGTTCATGCATCAGAACTGTTTTGGCAGCATGAAGGGGGACCTACAAGTTATTATGTAGCTGCATTGTTTGGCAGCCGTAAACAACCTACACTAGAGTCAAACAGCAATAACCCACTTCAGGCACTGCATTGGAGTGATTATACCATGGTTAATAGGGATTTGCCCAAAGGCCTTTTCGCACCAAACAAACCTAACTATTTACTACAAATTTCTGAACAAAAATTTGAACAGGAATGATGCATTCCTATGGCTAGTAGTGAACATCCTGAAAAGTGTGTGTGGGGAGTATGATTATTTAACTTAACATCATGAATATTTACTAGGTGATGTAATCTTTGACCAACTAAAGCTTATTTTCCAACCAAAAATCAGTGCCAACAATTACCTGTGTTAAAATGACTGTTACTCAAATCTATAAACTGTTGTATGGCTTGGTTAGTTTACATTATTAAAAGTTGTGCTAATTTTGGGATAGACTGACTTCAGATTTAATAAGCCAGAATTGTCATTTGATGAAGAGATTTAATGGGCCATTTAAGGACAAAATGCTGAGGCTCAAAAATGTGTGTCCTGTCATAACCTGCACCATATGATTTATTTTGATAAAAGCAGGACGATGAGCATGACTCAAGGACATATTCAGTATCCTGTTATGATGTCTGTCTACAGCTCTGGTACTTCGAGATAAAAAAAACAAGCACTTTTTTGACTCTGCACTGACAGACGTTCTCCAGTCAGAAAATTGTCTCAGTTCTTATAGTTCCTTTTGATCTTCTTACAAGTAGCAGTGCTGTATCTGATGTCAACCTCTTATTGGTTAGGCTATTATTAAACTCTGCTGCTTTGCATGTGAAAACATCTCTATTTCCATGTTTTGCATCTATCATCTTGTAGTTTCGCTACAAAGAGAGGAAGCTTTATTATGGTATTTATTTATGTAAAAATATTTTACATGTTCTGGATATTGTTTGTCAAGTGTGTGACCCAGAAATCTGCATCAACACAACCTGGGCTCATATTTGAACCATTGATGATTATATTGTTTGAGCAATGAACAGTTTGCAGCACACTGGCAACCACCCAAAACATCCTAAGCAACCATAAAATGCTGAAACCACTCAGAACTTAACTGGGGTGTGCTTCCCAAAAATAACTATTGCGCAAATTGCGTTGTTACCAATAGAGTTCAATTAAACTAACAACCATAGTTAGCTAACGATGCTTTTGGGAAACACACCCCTGCATAGCAACACCCTGGCACTACCCTCACATTATCTTCACAAAATCTAGTTAAGCTTCAACCAAAAGAATTATTGATGGAGGATGTATGTCAAGGCTAGATTTACTCTTTTTCGGGGAAAGTAGGCCATTCAAGTTCTTTCTGTTATTGCTTTTCCAGCTTTGTGTGGGGGCTATATCTATGGAAAAACCGGAACGGTTCTTTCCCCTGGTTTTCCAGATTTCTACCCAAACTCTCTGAACTGCACTTGGACGGTAGAAGTGTCTCATGGGAAAGGTAAGACAAAAGAACAGGTTACAGCCATGAGAGCTGCACGAACTATAGAAAGTGATAACAGTTTGAGGCACATTGATTTTACCCATGAGGTTCCTTTCTGTGCCCTTTGAAATTACCCTTGATAATGAATTAAAGATACTTCTCACATTTCTCTACATTTTATTACTCAGCACCATGTCGGGCAAATGCGATTCTGTTTCGATCAGTATTACGTTCCCTCTGAAGGCTTCTCAGTGGGTTGTGAGGTTGAAACTGAGATTTTGCTTGTGACTGACGGCCCTAATCTCATCTGAAACTCCCCAGGAGTGCAGCTTCTCTTCCACACGTTCCACCTGGAGGACTCCCATGATTACCTGCTCATTACCGAGGATGGCAGCTTCACCGAGCTGGTGGCCAGGCTCACAGGCTCCGTCCTGCCGCCCTCCATCAAAGCAGGCCTGTTTGGCAACTTCAGCGTCCAGCTACGCTTCGTCTCGGACTTCTCCATGTCATACGAGGGATTCAATATCACCTTCTCTGGTGAGGGCATCACTCATTCTGTTCATTATAGTGTGCTTGAAGGCACAGTTGTCATGGTGCTTACTCTAACCCCTGCTTGGCTAAGCAGTCTGGAGGTTTAAGAGTTATTATGACTCTGTACCACAGAGTACAGATTGGAGCCATGTGAGGATCCGGGAGTACCCGCATACAGCAGGAGGGTGGGCTTCCAGTTCGGGGTCGGCGACTCACTGGTCTTTTCCTGCTTTGCGGGCTACCGTCTGGAAGGCGAGAGTAAGATCACTTGCTTGGGTGGAGGCCGGAGAGTGTGGAGTGCAGCCCTGCCCAGATGTGTGGGTAGGTGGACATAATGTACTTTTCTCAAACATCAGTGTTTATTAAAAGGATAGTTCACCCCAAAAATGAAAATTCAGACATTATTTACTCTATTTAATATTTACCCTCATGTCATTCAACATTCATGAGATCTTAGAAAAATTGTTTATACATTTCGTCATAAAAGTTATCCATATGAAGCAAGCGATTTAATCCAAGTCATCTGAAAATATATGATCGCTTTGTATAATTGGTAACACGTTAACAAAGGGGCCAATTCTCACTATTAACTAATATAGTTGCTTATTAGCATGCCTATTAAGAACATATTGGCTGTTTATTAGTACTTATAAAGCACATATTCTACATTCCTAATCCTACCCAATACCTAAATTTAACAACACCTTACTAACTTTTAATAAGCAGCAAATTAGGAGTTCATTGATGCAAAAGACGTAGTTAATGGTTTCTTAATAGCGAGAAGTGTGACTGTATAATTTATATGGATTACTTCTACGATGTGTTTTGAAACTTGCAAATGCTGATTACATATACTTTTGTGGATGGACTAAATTATGACAGAATACTAAAATCCAAAGATGAAAGTCTTATGGGTTGACAATGATATGAAGGTAAGTAAATGATTATACTTTTTTTTTTTTCAAAAAGACTCACAAATTAGTCTTGAGCTTTTGTATTGCATTTAAACACTTCATTTAGTGAGATAAAAAAAGCTTTGTTATTCTGTTGTTCATGCAATGTTAAGGAACTGGAATTGTTGAGTGAAATCTAAACTTATTAAGATTTTTATTTCTAACTGAATTTTAAAATATAGAAAGTGTCTACTTAAAATACTTATGGCATAATAAATGTCTTGTTCACACTTTTTAGAGTTGTTGAATAGACATTTAAATTCTTAAATATATATGGAAATGCAGATTTCTACCATTACTACTACTATTGGGTTATCAATTCAGAGTGGATTAAATCAGTGATTTCTAAGAGTCTGTTGGCATTTTAATAAAGCTCAGGCTAATTTCCCCATAAAATGTCCCATATAAGGAAGGGAGAACCAAAGTGAAATTTTAGCCAATGCATATTATTAGTCTATTCTTTTCACCCTGAATTGAGTCCATTTTACAATGCCTCAAATGCATTATTAAATGCTCAGACTATTCTCCCATCTTATTAATGTTTTATTTATAATGGAACTTGACACAGTACATGTTCACATTGTAGGGTAAAAAACTTTCAGAGATGTACCTTGCCATGATAGATTAACTAAAATTGATCAGATTGCAGATTGCTATTTTTTTCTTTTGTGGTGGTTAAGTGGTTAAGGTCATGGATATTTGTAGACAGCATTAAAAGCGCTGACAAAATAATTGGTTGTAATTGTGCAGTCCTCCTGTTGGACGGGGTTTTAGTAGTGGTTAATCGCTGCGGTGTAATAAGAGCGTGTGAGTGTGTCTTTAATTGGTCTGGTGAGCACAACAAACATTAGCCTCAAGAGGTTTGGATTATATTAGCTACATAAAATTGATAAAGGGTTGATGGGGAGATTCTCATTGAATGAAATTATCTCTAGTTTTTGAAAGCCTCCAGACCAGAGTTTCCCAATCAATAAGGGTGCTAGATAACTAAAATGGTTGAGGGTGAGAGCTAGACACCTGAGATATGTAATACTTATTTTTTTATTTTTCTAAACCATTTAAAAAAAAGTAGTATCACTGATTGATTTATTGCATTAGCATTGCAATCATTGCATATATGTATGCACACTACATACAGTATGTATGCATGTACAGATAGATTAAATATTATTAAAATGCTAAATTAAATGTGTAAAATTCATTTTTATATCCCTGATCACTTTTAAAATGGTGGTCCCTTTATATTTTTGGTTTGTGTCAGACCAAACTAATTACTGACTAGTGTCCTCTGGCACTAAAAAAAATAAAAAAAAAAATACCTAAAACAACTTAATTTCTCTCTGAGTCTCTGAGGAACTGATACCTTTTAAAAAGTCTGGATACCAGGAGGCCATTGTTGGAGAGTTTTATCTTAAGTTGCTGAGCTCAAGGTCTTGAAGCAACATCTGCTTATCAGTGGCGTGCGGTGGTGTTTTAAAATGAGGAGGCAGTCCTGGTTAAATAAATATTACATAAAAAAAGAACAAATATAATTATATTTTGTATTTAATATTTTTAATACTAATTATACATTTCATAGTGTGTTTATGCATTTTTATATTTATTCCAAAATAATAACTAAAGGCAGTAACAATTTGAACAATAATGTTTCACTAGTTAACATTAGTCAACTAATTTAGGTAACATGAACTAAGATTAAACAATAGCCTACTTCTACAGCATTTATTAATCTTATTTAATATTAATTTCAACATTTACTAATGCATTATTAAAATGAAAAGTTGTGTTTGTTAACATTAGTTTATGCATCGCAACTAACAATGAACAACAGTATTTGTATTAACTAATGTAAACAAAGATTAATTAATACTGTAATAAATGTTAATTGTTTGTTCATGGTAGTTAACACATTAAGCGACACCTTATTGTAAAATGTTACCAATATTTTTTATTTGTGAACTGATGTTCATCTGTTCTTTTTAATAGTCAACTTATTTCGGGTCATCGCCATAAAAGATCTGTAAACGCGAAAGACACGAAGATATTATCTTTTTATTTAATCATGCTGAATGCTCACTAAAAACTGACGCAGTCATCACGTTTTCAGACCATTTCAACTTTTATTTTGACTTAAGAAAGTAGTGGTATCTAAGCAGGAGTTGTTAACTTACCTTATAATTACTCAATAACGCCATCATTTTCATAATTCAGGCCGTGAGCTCGCACAAAAACAAGAGGCAGTGTTGGAAATGTCCAAGTATCGTACCAGAAGCTCAAAATGATCGTATTTGGAAGAAAATTATCGTACACGAGTCAAACGTACAGAATACAGATATTTATCTAAACCAACAACTTTTTGACACGACCTGCAAATTACCACAATAGATAACTAGGCGTACCGTGTTTACATTGAACACAAGCAGTGCGACAAAATTATATCAGTGACTGTTTGCACTGGATGCGACATGACACATCCCCAACAGTAAACTGATGCCTCGTTCTATTTATGTCTATATATTTATATTAAAATGATTTTTAACACTCACTTTGTCGCGTCGAGTGTAGACAGACTTTAGCTGTTAACTCCACATCTGAGCCGCTGTCATCGGAAGCCTGTGTGTTGCCAGATGTTGAGGGGGTTCTTGCCATCATGGACCGCAACATAGTGCTCGTTGGCTTTAAAGCAGGGCACCCTCCTGCATTCTTAACACACTCTGAGGTGTGCACGAGCACTTTTAGAATGTCTGTAATGAGCCGATTTCGTGTATGAATATAGAAGCCCTATGACTACAACTACCATCATTTGAATTGTCATGAAATTATCGTACATTATGGGATTTTTTTCATTATTGATCGTACATCGTACAGAGGTCAAAATTATCGTACAAATACGATAATTTTTGTACGTCTGGCAACACTGACAAGAGGCTGGATATATTGCATAAACCAATCACATTCAATCATAACCGATCATATCCAATCATATCGCGATGGAGACATTGCCTCCTCTCACGTGACTTTCCCCCATTCATTCTCAATTACAACCCAGAAAAGGCATGCTAAGGGCTCTCTGTTGTAAATCTATGGACTGAAGGGAGCCAAGCCTCCACTGTAACTTTACCTGCGGGTGTCACTGTTGGACGGTGTTACTTTATAAAAATTTGTGTCTTTTATACTTTTAATGCCATATTTAGTCATATTTGTGATTTATGTTTGTAATATCGATTATTTTGTCATCCAATTTTTTGAGGAGACACTGCCTCCCTTGCCTCCTCGGAGGGAACGCCCCTGCTGCTTATATACTTAGAGAGTCGCTGGTGCAGAATATTAAACAGAAGGACATCTGATCCTAACACAGCAGTGAGCTTTCGTGACCAGCAACTTGGTAATGCATAAAGGCCTATATTAATTAGTATTCCTCTGAAGTTGTTCTCGCAGTGATTCATCAAAAAGACTCAAATTCCAGACGGTACAAAACCTTGGCCTAAAATTGGCCTGTCAGTAGGAAATGGAGTAGCAGCTGTCAGGGCACTACAGGATTCAAGGGAACCCAACTTATTTGTTACCAACCCCTAGTTTTTCACAGCCATGTGCAGCTTTGATAAGTTTGCGCTTTCTGCCCTCAGTAGCTATGTGAACATTTGGCTTCTCACCAATTTTTTTTTCTACCTAATCTTTCCCATCCATACCTCCTGGGTTTGCCTAGCTGAGTGTGGAGCCACTTCTGTGGGCAGTCAGGGTGTCCTGCTGTCCCCCAATTACCCAGCAAATTATGACAACAACCATGAGTGCATCTACCGCGTTGAGACTGACAGAGGCAAGGGGATTCAAATCACAGCCACCACCTTCCAGCTTCACGAGGGAGATTTCCTCAAGGTAGGAAACATTTTATATCACTGTACATTATTTTTAGGTGGATGTTTGGTTAAAAAAATATGTATACATACATACATATAATCTAATTGAGTATACATACTAAAATACAAAAAAATGTGTGTGTGTATATATATGCATATATATATATATATATATATATATATATATATATATATATATATATATATAGTATATATATATTTTTATATA
>NW_015506159.1:464613-465849 GCF_001515645.1 Sinocyclocheilus grahami
TCTGTACACAGAGATATATATATATATATATATATATATATATATATATATATATATATATATATATATATATATATATATATATACAGTATATGCATCTTTTTATATATTAGTATGTTTTAGTAGTGTTTTAGTATGCAAGTTCAAATTCTGTAATGTGATGTGGTCACTACCAAAGCATTACTGTCACTACCGAAAATGTGCAGTCACTATCGAAACATGGGATGTTTTGTCAAAGATAAAGTATACTGAATTATCAATTAAAATGTTATGATAGTTTTTGGTTCAATGTATATTTAAACTAATCCAAAACTTTTAAATCAGTATGATCAACTTTATGCCTTTTATAAAGAAACATCAGATTCAAAATACAACAAATGTAATAAATTGCACTTGAAATATTGTTGAAAATGTAATTGGTATTGATTTACCTTTGACAAAATACAAACCCAATTCCAAAAAAGTTGGGACACTGTACAAATTGTGAGTAAAAAAGGAATGGAATAATTTACAAATCTCATAAACTTATATTTTATTCACAATAGAATATAGATAACATATCAAATGTTGAAAGTGAGACATTTAGAAATGTCATGCGAAATATTGGCTCATTTTGGATTTCATGAGAGCTACACATTCCAAAAAAGTTGGGACAGGTAGCAATAAGAGGCCGGAAAAGTTAAATGTAGATATAAGGAACAGCTGGAGGACCAATTTGCAACTTATTAGGTCAATTGGCAACATGATTGGGTATAAAAAGAGCCTCTCAGAGTGGCAGTGTCTCTCAGAAGTCAAGATGGGCAGAGGATCACCAATTCCCCCAATGCTGCGGCCAAAAATAGTGGAGCAATATCAGAAAGGAGTTTCTCAGAGAAAAATTGCAAAGAGTTTGAAGTTATCATCATCTACAGTGCATAATATCATCCAAAGATTCAGAGAATCTGGAACAATCTCTGTGCGTAAGGGTCAAGGCTGGAAAACCATACTGGATGCCCGTGATCTTCGGGCCCTTAGACGGCACTGCATCACATACAGGAATGCTACTGTAATGGAAATCACAACATGGGCTCAGGAATACTTCCAGAAAACCGTGCCATTCGCCGTTTCCGGCTAAAACTCTATAGATCAAAAAAGAAGCCATATCTAAACATGATCCAGAAGCGCAGGCGTTTTCTCTGGGCCAAGGCTCATTTAAAATGGAATGTGGCAAAGTGGAAAACTGTTCTGTGATCAGAC
>NW_015506159.1:465885-481847 GCF_001515645.1 Sinocyclocheilus grahami
TGTACAGTGTTCCAACTTTTTTGGAATCGGGTTTGTATCTTTCTATAATATATATTAGGGGTGGAACGGTTCGCGGAAATAAAATCGAACCATACGGTTCTCCACACACGGTTCGGCACGCGCTAGGACCGCGGTTCAGCTTAAATCTAACAACGCATCTGTAACGTGGTTTGCTATAAATAACACGTAAAACAAACAGGGTTCGGCTAATATATGTTTCTGTTGATGGATGCGCATTCTTGCTTCCCAATACATTACAACAACAGCGATGGAAAAAAAAAAAAAATAACGTGGACGAACCATTCACTCTTGTTCAATCCGAATGCTGTATGCTGTAATATGAGCATTTATTCCGTCATCACCCGGGTGCTGATAGCGCGCGCACAGGTGAGACCTGAACAGCACACGTTGATATATGTGTTTAAGCTAAACTCATTTAAGTTTTGCCAGTTTAAACATTTAAGAGCCAGAAGACGCGAGCTCGCACGTGCAGTGAGAAGATGTGTGCGTGCGCTCATCCGAAGCACGCAAACCGCGCATCAGAACGCGTGCAAATATTAAGCTTTGTCTTAAGTATTGTATTTAAATGGACAAATTCACACAAAAATTATGTCAAAAATACCCGTCTTGGTAAGTATCCTATAGCAGACATAGCCGGCTGAACGTACTGTATCAGTGCATTCTCTTAAAGTGACAGCACTTTCTTAATATTAATCAAACAGCAACAACAAAGAAATCACTCCCTGCTCTTGATTGAATAGCTTTTGTAACTTTAATAAAGATTAATCTTTAATTTATACAGTCAAATATGCAATGCTGTTTTATATTTCATTACTTTATTAAATTTCTGTACCTAAAAACTAATGTTAGACCAACCTAAAAACCCCTGAAAATTACTGTTTATTTTATTTGTATCTTTACTCTATTGTATTTATTTGTGCTGTTGCTTGTAGTTAGATAGATTATTCTTATTTTCTTTATTTTTATTTGACAGTATAGTTTTTGCCTAAACATAGCACATAACCGAACCGTACCAAAACCGTGATACAAACCGAACCGTGAGTAAGTTGAACCCGTTCCACCCCTAATATATATATATATATATATATATATATATATATACTGTATATATACTGTATATTACAATGTACTGTAGAAGCAAAATCTTAATATGTCAATACAACCCTTCTAATTAAATTATTATTACTATGTTTCACTATATTCCAAAACTTTCTGAAAATACAATATGAGAATTAACGTCACAATTACTAGAAATGTGCACCTTGGATATTATACAATTTGCATACATACAATTTTTTCGGGAAAAAGGCACATTTTTAGTTTATATGTTAAATGTTTGTGTAAATATGCATAATGGATCGAATTGTGAATTAAAAACTAGGATATTACTTAATTGATTGATTCATCCTTTCATTAATTCATTTAAATACTACAACTATTTAAATTGAAATCATAAAATGTAGAGTTCAGACTCTAAAGGCCACATCAGTTGAATTCTGTGTGAATGTGGTCAGTTGTGATGTTGCAAACACCAAATAGAGTTTCAAGAACTTTGATGAAGTTTGGCGATTGCAACACCTCTGCAATACTGTTAACATGTAACAGTTTGTAATCCATGAGAGACCAGCAAATGGGACTTGGAGACACCATTAACTATTCATAGATTAATTTACGTTACAGTGCTCAAGGCACATGTACCATCACAGAAGAAAGATGGTCCCTTTAGACCAATAAGGCCACTAATTAAGTTACAAATTAAGAATAAGAATGAGGTGCAATTCCAAACACATACATTTCGTCACACTTATAGTGATTCTGTTGCAATGAATCATCAAAACATTGTCTGTCAACATTAAGGGATATTTATCTGTCAGCAAATTAGGTCTTAGACTTGTATATCTGGCAAGGTTTGCCAGATTTGTAAGGACACCGCTATTCCCTCATTAATTATGGTATTGATTGGACGTTTTAGTTGATTTCAGATTATTTTTGAGGCTGTTTTATCAGTTTGCACCATTGTAGACAATCAGCGGAAACAGTCTGTCCTTAGACCAGTGGCAAATTCTACACATGCAATCTGGAATCACATGATATTTTCCATTAAAGCTTGAAACAATGTCCTCTGCCACAGAAAAGTGGAAAACTGCTGCTTGACATTGATGTATGACCTTTAATATTTTTCCCTATGTGTTTGCCACCCTCTCTTTGTAGTGTTTGCCACCCTCTCTTTGCAGAGGTTATTGTTTAAAAATATATGCAATTTCACAAAGCAATGACGTAATTCAGACACCAAAAGGCAATATTTTGAGAAAACACTTGTTTTGTATTTTTTAACACAAGGTATATTATCAGAACGAGCATTTCTGTGACTGACTGCTGACAAAATAAGTAAACATTCCTGCTTCTTTTGGTCTTTGGTTTTCATAGGTTTATGATGGTCAAGATAGTTCATCAAGACCCCTGGGCAATTTTACAAAAAACGACATGTCTGATGTCATCCTCAACAGCACGTCCAACCATATCTGGATGGAGTTTAACAGCAATGGAACTGGTTCCAGCAAAGGATTCAAGCTGTCGTACAGTAGTAAGTTAAACGAAATGCCAATAAAGGCTCCATCCATTAATCACACACTATATCTTTAGAAACAGCTACACAAGCTTTATATATGAAGTAACTCTTCTGAATGAATCTTATAAACATGTCTAGTGGTATTCCCCTGTGTTTGGCTGAAATCTCTTGCTTCTTCAATTTTCCCTCCAAACGTGTTTTCCTTGCTTGTCACTCAATATAAAGTTACAATCAATATACTGACTGTCAGATAGTAAAAAGTACTGTAAAATTGTACATATTTACTGTAAACACTGACAAATCTAGCATTCACTTTGATTAAAAATGAATGGTGGCTTGAAACTGATTTTCAGCTCAATTTATGGAATTGTTACCACACTGAGACAGTAATTTGATGCCTGACTGCTGACAGTTTTGACAAAATAATCATATTTTGCACATCCCGCATGCACTAAATACAGTAGCCATTTTGCTTTCTGATTTTGCTAACTATAAAAAGGACCTACTTAAACTGTGGGAAATATTCTCAAATTTCCCAAACAAACCTTTTTTTTAAATCATTTTTATAATTTAATTATCAAGGTTGTGAAACAGAAGCGCAATAGTTTAAATAAATAAATACACACATACACAAAGTTAGTATTCTTATTATTATTATTACACTCACACACACACACAGATTCTGACAGTAAATGCGTAAAAAGCTAAGACTGCTACTCTAATTACAAGAAAGAACTAGTAGAAACAAAGACAGTAAAGACACAGCATGTGCAAGATATCACGGTTTTAATTGCTGGTCAGAGACAGTCTGATAATATCCTTATTATCCACTCCTCATTATTTCCTCGTTAAGACTACCACCATCTTCCCAGCCAAAAGAAGGAGAACAGTAAATGTATTAAAAAGCAGCTCTGCAGGTTTATTGTTTTTTGGATGACACATTTTTTGAAAAGGCTTTAGCTTGAAATGTTCCTGCATTTGGAAATGTGCGTTAACCAATCAGGTCAGCATGGACGGCATGTTTGAAAGGGTGATCTTTGAGTTGAGCATATGCTTTGCTGGTATTAATTTGAGATGGGCTCCTGGGGGCTGCATAGGTAATTGTTGTGAGCAGGTGTAGCTTTTATTGCACCACCTTTATGTCATTATTAAGCAAGAGGCTGATCCAGCCTGCCAGGGGGTTGATTTCAGGTGGCCAGATGTCTTTTTTTACCATTCAAATTGGCTTACAGGTTTTGACCTTGTCAAATGTGACGAGCCGGGGACGCCTAATTATGGCTATAAAATCCAAGACGATGGCCATTTTGCAGATACATACGTTTTGTACAGTTGCAATCCTGGATACACACTGCATGGAAGCAGCACACTGACGTGCCTCAGTGGAGACCGTAGGGTGTGGGACAAACCACTTCCATCTTGTATTGGTGAGTTCACAACATCAACAACTACACAAACTAATTTACTTCGATGATATAAAGACCCTAGACCATAATCTGTACCCATCTAAAGCCGTTTCATATCGAGTGATGGTCTTGCTGTACTTTGCAAGAAAATGGTTCTTTTCACATTTGATCTTTCAAGTGAAGGTTTTCGCTTCGCTAATAAATGTTTGTCAGGGAATGGCTTGAGTTCCTATCCCTCACGAAAACCTGTCAAAGAGTCTCTTAATTGGTTGTCAACATTTGTCATCACTTCTAAATCTTCAGTGAAAAGCAAAAAAATCAGTGTACTGGAATGGATGAGCATCAAAACAATCCTTAAATACGTCAAATATATTCTGATACAAATGCTATGAAATTTAGACTTTAAAACGTATACATGAAAATAGAAGGCTTAGTTATGGAAAATAATAATATATTTTGATACAAGTGCCATGAAATTTAGACTTAAAGGTCCCATGGCATGAAAATTTCACTCTATGAGGTTTTTTAACATTAATATGAGTTCCCCTAGCCTGCCTACTGTCCCCCAGTGGCTAGAAATGGCGATAGGTGTAAACCGAGCCCTGGGTATCCTGCTTCGCATTTGAGAAAATGAAAGCTAAGATGGCCCAATCTGGAATCTTCCCTTTATGTCGTCATACGGGGAAAGGTTACCTCCCCTTTCTCTTCTTTGCCCGCCCAGATAATTTGGCCCGCCCATGAGAAAATGAGCTACTACCGTGCGAGGCGAGCGCAATATTTATTTTTCCTAGAGAGACATCATGGCTTGCAAACGAGCGAAGCATGGCAGTTGCCCCGCCTCTCTCCTCCTCATTAGCATTTAAAGCTACAGACACAGAAATGGCACATCCTAAGGAAAGCTCATTGTGGGACTGGCTCGTAGTGGCTGAAATTCTGCACCAAGGCTGAATTTCGGGAAAGAGACTTCAGATACAGTACTAGGGACCACTTAGGCCTATATAAAAGCATCCAAAAAGCAGCATGTCATGGGACCTTTAAAAGCTTAAAATAAATAAATAAAATAAAATGATTGTCATATCACATTAAAATTATTCAATCTAATAGATCAGGAACGTTTTACAGTGTTTAGTGATAAACAGGCATTTGGCGGTGTTTCTTTCTATCTAGTGTTATGCTGTTTAGCCCAAGGGGCCTTTAGTTTTTTTTTTTTTACCCTACCATATAATTGGCTTGGATTTATATATTTTTGGCTTCAGTAAAAATGATGATGAAGTTCAGCGGTTGCACAATTCTTTGCCCTCTCCAACTCATGTAACAAGTTGTGATCCAAGAGAGATCAGCAAATGGGACTTAAAGGGGTCATATGATGTTGCTAAAAAAACATTATTTTGTGTATTTGGTGTAATAAAATGTGTCTATGTGGTTTAAGGTTAAAAAAACACATTATTTTCCACATACTGTACATTATTGTTTATCCCCTATGCCCCACCTTTCTGAAATGCGTTGATTTTTACAAATCTCATCGGTCTGAAAAGCAAGGTATGCTCTGATTGGCCAGCTATCCAGTGCGTTGTGATTGGCTGAATACCTCAAGCGTGTGACGGAAATGTTACGCCCCTACCATACTGTGATGCCGTGCCCCGGAGCGACGAGACAAGAATATTATACTGTATACGAGGCATTTGTTGCAATTACGGATTATAATGATTTATACTGTCTTTTTAAGCGTTGCATTGCATCACGCCACGTAAACATAAAACCATGTCTGCATTTGTGATCAGAGAAACAACAAACAACAAGCGCTACTCTACACTTCTCAAAACTCGCGTTTGAATCATCAGTGGCAAGTCGTGTCCTCTTTTGAAAGGCCAAACAAAGTAGTTTCACTTTCACAATGAAACACACATCGTCACACACGGCGGGCTAGAGTGAGAAACCACGGGCTAGAGTGAGCGGAGGCTGGCGGATTCGACGAAGGAGCGGCCGGTGGGCTTGCGGCAACCACATGTGACGACCCCGGGCTGGACTCCACTTCGTCCACAGTGAAAGCCGATCCGGCTTTTTTTGTCTCTTCCTCGTTACCGTTGAGAAAACCTAATTCTAAGATAAAAGCTTATTTTACGATGATCAATTAATTAGGTACCAAGCAATCACTAAGCAAAGAAGTTAAATATCTAGCCTAGTGGTGTTTTCCCTAGGTATCCCTATTTTCTGGTATTTTATCGATAATGATAATCAGATGATATGTTGCTGAGTGTGTTGCGTGCAAGACTGACGTACATGGACAGCTGACTCCTAAAATGTTTGATATTCTTCATATTCTGCATGGTCAGTTCACAGCAGTGACTGAAATTAATCATTTTTACCTTTATGAAGCCTTTTTTTTTTCTAGAAGTGTGCATTATATTTTGCTTCAAATTCTTATATTTAATCAATAAATTCAATTAGAATAATAAGACATTTGGGATTGTTACCAAACAAATAAAATCATTATCAACAAAATTCATCTTTGCAATGCAGAGGAAACCCTGAAGCTGCATCTTAAGAGGCATTTAGATGTATTTACGCACTGTTTAATGCAGGACATGAATGCATTTAACCTGCAGTTACAAATGCATACATAATGTTTTGATATTTTAATCTTAAAATGTTGAATACTGATATTTGAAATTATTTAAAAAATGAAAAGGTACTTTATATGTGAAATTAAAACCACCAGTAGGTGGCAGCAAGCCACTGTTAATAAGCGAGTCATTGCGATCGAACTGAATGATTCAAACGGTTGATTCAGTCAGGAACGAAACACTGTCATGTTGCTCAGACGCAAAACAGTGCTGTGGCTGTTTGAAAACATTTTTTGTTGGCGAAATAGAGCAAAAATAGACAATAAAACGCAAGTATATTAATATTAACTCTATTGAACTGTTGTATGAAATCAATATCACATTTGTGACTTTTGCGAAACAATGGCACTCTTCGTGTGATATTGATTATCTATATGCAATTATATAAATATATTTTCTGCCCCCATATCTTGACTTTTGGGAGCATTCTAAATGCATTTCATTAGACTGAATCATGCAGTGAAAGAACACACTCTAAATGAGCAGTCAGTCTAGCTTGCTAGCACTCAGAACTCCTCTTATAATCTGCATGATAAATTTATCTCTTACATTTATCGTACGTACGTATGTACGTACATCTGCACTTTTGTTGCTAATGATGAGGGAATTTGCAAGTTTCAGTCTAAACAAAATTCAGCGATGACTAATCTGAACGCCTCTGATTGGCTACTGCATTCCTAAGCTCAACAGAATCGTGTGTGACTGTTATAATGAGCAACTCTGTAAAACGCGTAAAAATAAAATACGATGTAACATGAGTCTAAATTTAATACAGCAATCGAATATTTTCATTTAATTCTCATTTTCACTAATTTCATGTGTCAAGTATTAGAGTTGTATTGAAAAACCAGGGGACCCCCCAAGTATATGTTTTTTGGTGTTATAGGTGGTCCTTTAATGCTTATGGGCGGTCCGGGACCCCCCTCAATTCGAACATTGATTTCCTCAGCGACCAGCACGGATCAGCTCCAGGCATGACGAAGCAGATATCGTCCTCTTTTGGAAGGCCAAACAAAGTAGTTTCGCTTTCACAACGAAACACACGGCGCCTTCTCGGCATGGCGGTAGCGGCAACAACAATACTACAGTGAGAGTAAAAGTTACACCTTCTTTCTTTGCATGAACATTTGGGCGGCGTTATGCAAATCTTCCCACATCATGACGTAGACGTGGGGGCATGTTAGAACGAGTCGTTTTAGGTAGGTGTGGTTGACTCTTAACTTTTATAAAGAATATCTCTTTGGATTTGAGACTTTAGTCTTTACAACTTTACAGATCTTCTTTATGCACCAAGAGCTTGTAACACTCCAAAGAGAAAGGAAAAATTGAATTCGCATTATATGACTCCTTTTAAGCAAAGGGAATTCCATTAACTATTCATATTAATTTACGTTGCAGTGCTCAAGGCACATGTACCATCACAGAAGAAAGGTGATGAAGTGTGATCATGTTTCCCAAAGCTGATATTATATTCAGTATTTCAGTATGTAGAGTTTGCAGACCCTCAGAGATTTATTTCGCTTTATCTTAACCAGACAGATAATTGCTTGCGCCTTCTGGTGAACCTGGTAAGAGACAACATTCCCATTGACTCTATAGATGATTTGTAAGATTTGGATAGTCTGATGACTTAAGACAAATATTGCAGTTGAAGTTGGCCTTTTTTTTACTTTCATGCAAATGCTGCACATATTTAATGCAACTATAAATTGCACTACAAATTTATATAAAAACTAGATGTTTTTGCAAATGAATGAGTTGAAACAAATAATGAAGAAGTAGAGTTAGAGAGAGATTCTATGAGTAGAGCTAGAAGATGATAATAATAAGAAGATGATCATAATAAAGAATTAGTACAGTAACTGTCCAAATATGACCTTAAGTATCATGTACCCTACTTTGATGTACAAATACCTTGATATATTAATTGAGGACCTGTATATCAAGTAACTAGCTATTATCATCTGATACATCACTGTACCATGGTACCACCAAGTAATTTATTGTGTGATGGAAAGATCATGTCTTCAGAATAGATCAGAATAGTTGTAGAGAGTAGTATAGTAGTTACAGTAGTAGTTAATGCCTAATCAAAGTTATCAAAAAGTACAAAACTTTGCATACTACACAAAACGGTCCCACAATGAATGCATCAAATATTACAAATTCATGATCTCATATAATTAAAAAAAAAAAATGTCTTATATATATATATATATATATATATATATATATATATATATATATATAATGGCTAAAAATACCCATAGTATACTATAATTTAAAGGGGTCATATGATGCAATTTCAATTTTTCCTTTCTCTTTGGAGTGTTACAAGCTCTTGGTGCATAAAGAAGATCTGTAAAGTTGCAAAGATTAAAGTCTCAAATCCAAAGAGATTTTCTCCATGCCCTTCTAAAACGCCTCGTTTAAACACGCCCCCACATATCTACGTCACTATGTGGGAAGATTTGCATAACGCCGCCCAAATGTTCATGCAAAGAAAGAAGGTGTAACTTTTACTCTCACTGTAGTATTGTTGTTGCCGCTACCGCCATGCCGAGAAGGCGCCGTGTGTTTCGTTGTGAAAGCGAAACTACTTTGTTTGGCCTTCCAAAAGAGGAACTACACAAAACGGTCCCACAATGAATGCATCAAATATTACAAATTCATGATCTCATATAATTAAAAAAAAAAAAATGTCTGTGACTTCCTGGAAGTATGGGCATTTTATACAACCCGGTGGTATACTGAGCTTGAACCGATGGAGAGATGCTCTCTCACTGTGGTTAGGATGAGGTAAATGATGTATACTTACACAGAGAGTATTTTAGGATAGACGCATTACAGTCTTTACCGTGCTGTACTCATTCCTTAATTAAACATTCTTGGGTAAGATGCAGTGAGAGAGAGAGGATGGTGTGGAAAATAGAGAATACTGCCTTGAGCCAACATTGTACTGTAAGCATTTATTTAGAATTAGTCGACATAATAAACCCATTTTCTATTTTATCTGCAAGCTACAATATATATATATATATATATATATATATATATATTGCTGGTCGCTGAGGAAAAAATCAACTTCGCGGTGTCAATCGCCGGATCGGCTTTCACCGTGGACGAAGCAGAGTCCAGCCCGGGGTCGTCACATATGGTTGCTGCAAGCCTCCTTTGTCGAATCCGCTGGGCGCCACTCACTCAAGCCACTGTGTTTCGTGAAAGCGAAACTACTTTGTTTGGCCTTCCAAAATAGGACATAATGTTTCTATAAAGTGGGGCAGTTCCAACTTTGCAAGGACAGTCTGGCGCTTCTGACTCACGATCACAAATGCAGACATGGTTTTATGTTTACACAGTATAAGTCATTACAATCAGTAATTATGTCCCCACTGGATGCAACAAATGCCTCGTTTGTAATGGGTTTTATTGGTTTTGTCTCGTCGCACCAGACACATGGAAACCATAGACTGTATGATGGAAACACAGTATGGTAAGGGACGTAACATTTCTGTCACACGCTTGAGGTATTCGGCCAATCACAATGCACTGGATAGCTGGCCAATCAGAGCACACCTCGCTTTTCAGACCGATGAGCTTTGTAAAAATCGACGCGTTTCAGAAAGGCGGGGCATAGAGGAGAAACAATAATGTACATTATGTGGAAAATAATGTGGTTTTTTAACCTTAAACCGCATAGACACATTGCATTACACCAAATACACAAAATAATGTTCTTTTTAGCAACATCATATGACCCCTTTAACTTCAATGCGGCTTCATTTAAATGTTTATATTTGGACTATAATTTAATGCTAAAAATCTAAATAGTCTAAAAAAGCTCCCTTTGCTTACACTGCTTCATGGTTCGCATTAAAGATGTAACCTCTAACTATGATGTCCTCTTACATTAGCATTCTTCTTAGATTTATACGCTGAATTATTATCTGTGTCATATTAATTCATTTTGTCATAATTTGTAGTAAACTAAAACTTGATTTATTGTTTTGTTGCTGGCAAGCACTGATATTTCCTTCTGGAAATGCAAATCTAGTTAAAGACCAAAATTCTTGTGTGTGTGTGTGTGTGTGTGTGTGTGTGTGTGTGTGTGTGTGTAGCCGAGTGCGGAGGACACATTAGCGACGCCACATCTGGACGGATTCTGTCTCCTGGTTACCCGGCCCCCTATGACAACAACCTTCACTGCACCTGGTCCATTGAGGCGGACACAGGCAAAACCATCAGGTACGAAAACCGGTGCTTGCAAACCACGTTAATGTTTTACCACCCCTTCTTTAATTTCCGTATAATTCCCATACAACCTATAAAGGAGCATGGTGATTGCATTTCACCCCGCTGCGTGGCCTACCACTGGCTGGCATCTGTTCCTACAAGTGCATTACCGTTACACAGAGGGGGAGGGTTAGTGAAAGGGCAAAAAGAATAGAGACACAAAAAGCGATAAGCCAGTTAAGCCTTCAAAAATGGAGCAAAACTCAGGTAAGCCAATTCGGTTGATCCGTTTAAGGAGAATATGGCTTATAAGAGCAGATAAAAGGAGGCGTTGTAAGAGTGGGATGTAATCCATACCAACAGGCTTGAGTCATGTCATTTGCGTGCTGCAGGTGTTTCAACTATTTCTATACATGCAGGGTCCAGAATGAATGCTCGCCAAGCACTGAATGCCAGTAAAAATAGAATTTGGCGAGCAGAGAATGTGAGTGGAGTGGAGCAACAGCAATTTCCCCTCCGTGCTCAGAGCATCTGTAATCACTCTGCTACAACTCCACTCCATCTCTCGCTCCCCGCTCACAGATGAAAGAAACCCCTCTCCATAGCATACATTTGCACAGTAACAGTGTTTTTTTTTTAACATCATCTAGCTCAAGATGTATTAAGTAAAATCATGTTTGTGTAATTCTGTACAGTTGCAAGGGTGTTGCATTAGTATGATGACATGGTTGTTCGCATTTTTTCAAAAGACTGTACTGAGAGGACAGACTGAGGTTTTACCCTCCTTCAGATTTTATTTTCATGTTAAAGGGATATTTCATGTTTTATTATTATTTTTTTTTTATTGGTAAAATTTAACTTAAATTAGTGAAATGCATTTATGTAAACAATATATATTAAACAATTTACTAATAAATAATGTGTAATTAAGCTACGTGTTGATAATATTTTTCTTGCATTTTTATGCAAGAAAAGTTATTATTGTCATATCTATATGTGACCCTGGACCACAAAACCAGTCATAAGGGTAAATTTTTTGATATTGAGATGTAAGCATCATCTGAAATAAATAACCACTGATTTCTAGTCGTGTCCTCTTTTGGAAGAATAAATAAGCTTTCCATTGATGTATGGTTTGTTAGGATAGGATACAAATAGAGGTACAACTATTTGAAAATCTGGAATCTGAGGGTGCAAAAAAATCTAAATACTTAATAAATAAATTGCCTTTAAAGTTTTCCAAATGAAGTTCTTAGCAATGCATATTACTAATACAAAATTAAGTTTTGATATATTTATGGTAGGAAATGTACAAAATATCTTCATGGAGCATGATCTTTACTTAATATCCTAATGATTTTTGGCATAAAAGAAAAATCGATAATTTTGACCCATACAATGTTTTTTTGGCTATTGCTACAAATATACCCCAGCGACTTAAGACTGGTTTTGTGCTCCAGGGTCACATATAATGTTATATAGGTTCATAATACAATTCAATTGCTGGCAAAAAGGACCCTGCTGGTGAATGAAATGTCACTTATGAGCGGTGTGGAGATATTTGAATGAATAACGCTGTGTTTGTGGAAAGCAGAACTTGCGGTTGTCCACCCACACATCCCACAGAGACAATCATTGTTGTGACTTAAGTTGATCAGTGCTGTGTTTACATGCCAGATGCAGTGCTGTGCTCGACTCGAGGAGGTCAGACTACAGCCCTGTTGAGTGTAAATAATATAAATCCCAGTGGCTCAGTATAGGAATAAATATATTCTGAAGGCCTTTTGGTTTGATCAGTTCAGTGCTGAGGAAAATATGTTTTGTGTGCATTTAGTAAGTATTACATTATTGCCAATTATGATCCAGCCATATTAATGAGGTCACGTTTTGCTTCGTCTTTTAAAACAAATCCAAATACACTTTGAAAAACCTATAATAATGAATGTATTTTAGAGCTGTCAAAATGCATTTCACAGGAAATTGTGTTATGTCATATCCATACACAAAGAAATGTGGATTCAGCTGTGGGTAGCTTGAAGCTGAATGCTCATTTGTCATAACGAACGAGAAAAAATGATGATGATGATGAAGATGATAATGATCATTCAAAATGGCAAACTCCTGGGAATAACCTGTTGTAAAAACAAAAACAATAATGTTATTTAATATGTCCATCCGCTCCGTTAAGATCTATATCTGTGCCTCAAACCACATTCGAGGAGCATTGTTCTTCTGCAAGACGCATGCAGTTTTATTTTTAAACTAACATTTTTAAATTATGAATAAATTTTTAGGACATATCTTTGTGAACTCTGGACCAAGGTTATTATAGTTTTGCATTTTTTAATTTCTCTAAACCGACACACAGCTCACATGTTTTTTCCGCCACAGGGTGAGAACGTAATGATTACGAAAATTATTATTTATTTTTGATAATTATTATTTTATTTCAGTTAGTTTTGCAATAACTGTTGTTAGTTTTGTTTTGTTTTAGTTTTTTCATTTATTTTGATTTTTTTTATTTGATTTCAGTTTTTGACAATGTTTTTTGACCAATCGTTTTCATCTTAGTTTTAGTTTTCGTTTACAAAAATAACCTTGCTCTGGACTTTTTTTTTGATCAAATAATTGAAATCAATCATTGTAACATGGTTCAAAGTGTGGAAGGAAGGAGGCGGGAACCGGCGAACGCTCAAAGAAAACTTTAATAAAATAAACAAACACAAAAATGTGCGACAGCCCCTCGCGGACGACTGTCGTGCACAAACAGAACCAAAACACAAAATAAAGTTCAGACCTGGTCCTCTCTCGTCCAACACTGTCGTCACAATCATATTTTAATTTGCAGATATTTTGTGCTTATTATGGATGTAATGTTTTTGAATGTCTTTGAAAGAAAATATAGCAACATTGAATATTCTCACTGTTTTTGACCTTCCCAGCCTCCACTTCATAGTCTTTGACACAGAAGTGGACCATGACATTCTGAAGGTTTGGGATGGACCAGCGGAGAGTGGCATTCTGCTGAAAGAGTGGAGTGGATCGCTTTTACCCGAGGACACTCACAGTACCTTCAACATCCTCACGCTTCAGTTTGACAGCGATTACTTCATTAGCAAGTCTGGTTTCTCCATCCAGTTCTCTAGTATGTATCAGCTTCTCTGTGACTGTGTTCAGACCAGCATACTCGCATATAACTTTTAGTATATATCTTTGCAGTATGCACACTGTATACTGTCTGCAGCTTTTGAATATGCATGGCAACTGGATGTGCAGTACAACCTTAGCATGCAGCATGAAATACTCCATTCTAAAATGCACTGTGCTCACCTTGATTTTCTATTACCAGCGTTAGTAATGTTATATCAGCATACCATTCTTTCTTGGCTCTTTTTGTATTTTATTGCACTGCCAAAAAACAGTTTTTAGATTGAAACTACAAAATCATTGTATTTCCAAGATGATAAGTCTGTCATCTAAATGCAAAGGCACGCTGTGTAGTGTATAGTATTGTGTATGCTGTGCAACATGCAGTAAGTAGTAAGCTATTGTTATAACAAAGCCTTTCTCTCTTGTAAATTTCCTCAGATCCCTCTGCTCTCATTATACATTGTTTATGTATTTTGGCTATGGAGCATATTTTTGTTAAGAGAGCAGAAACTGTTGCATATTTTATTTGACTTTTTGACAGTAATATGATATGATTGATGAAATATAATTAAATTAAAATCTCCATAAACATGAGTCCCACACCATCGCATGTGTGAGCTGCTGTGCGACTTGGCATATTTAGTCAAGAGCAGAGGTCCATTTTCCCATGAATAAGTTATTTTCCGCTCGTTCTAATGTCTCACTGATCCACAGCTGATTCAAAATGTATCTTTTTATTTCAGCTACAGTTGCCACGACCTGCAATGACCCAGGGACCCCTCAAAATGGGACACGCTACGGAGACAGCAGGGAGCCTGGTGACACCATTACCTTTCAGTGTGACCCTGGGTACCAGATTCAAGGAGTGTCTGAAATCACTTGCGTTCAGCTAAACAGCCGATTTTTCTGGCAGCCGGACCCACCCACCTGCATCGGTGAGATCCGACTTGAGTCTGTGCTTTTTAGTTTGCCTACTGGAAAGCTCCTTACAGAGTAAAAAATGGATACCCTGTTAAATACATTCCTTCATTCTTTAAAAGTGAAATATTAATATAAATTACAGCTGTCAATGAAATACATTGATTTAGAGTGATTAATTACAGACACAAACAAGCAAACAAAGATACTTTAGAAATACAGATGATACAACAGAACGTCTCGGTTACGTATGTAACCCTCGTTCCTTGAAGGAGGCAACGGAGACGTCACGTCGGAGGACCGACGAATTGGGATCTCGTTTAGCGGGACCAATCTACTTCGAGTGTAAACTAAACGAGCCAATGCACATTGGCATGCGATTATTGCATCCAGCTGCTGCTGATCACAGCGTGAGTATAAGTAGGCAGCAGATGCAGCGCATATTCAGCTTTTCGCTGAGGAGCCGAGCCGGTGACCCGGCCGCTCAGCGGTGGTACAGGAGCTGTGGCGACGGGACGTGACGTCTCCATTCCCTCCTTCAGGGAACGAGGGTTACATACGTAACCGAGACGTTCCCTTTCAGTCGGTCACTCTCGACGTCACGTCGGAAGACCGACGAATTGGGATCCTACCAAAAGGCCACAGCTACCGCCCCTTCCAGTGTCACGTGGAAGCCACCTGCGCCCCTACTTTTTGGCGTAGGCCAGGGCCTGCACAAGAGGACCAGCTACTGCTACTATGGTACGACTCACTGAGTAAGACTGGATAAAACTGGGGAAACGCACCTGTTCTACTTGGAACAGGGACTTTACGGAAGCTCAAACCTTCCCGAAGGAGGTTTCGGAGCAATACACATATGGACATCCCTTAGGTGCATATGGAAGAATGGAGGTGATTGACCCCTCTTGGAATGGCAGAAGTCTGCCGGGGAAACACGGGCTCAAGGCTATACCGCAGACTTTACACATATGAGATCCACTTAGGTCTTACATATGGAACCCAGCCTTCTACCGGTTCTCGAGGATTCAACGAGTGAAGGCCTGG
>NW_015506159.1:482399-493964 GCF_001515645.1 Sinocyclocheilus grahami
TCTCGCGCATGTCAGCCAGTCACAGCCAGAAATGGTGCTCCCGGACCACCATAGTGAACATCGCACGACCCAGAGACTGCACTGTAACCTTCGTCACTCGTGGCGCGAGGTTCGCCACGGCGCGGAGTTCTCTGCAAACTTCCGGGTCGTGACCACCCTCGTGCAAGTCCCTCAGTGCCTTGGCCTGGTGCACTTGCAATCACGCCGTAGTGTGTAAGGCGGAGGCAGCTTCTCCACAGGTCGTATAGGTATCGCTGGCCAGTCGAGTACCTACAGACCCGGGAGGGGAGGCACGGTTCTCCCTGCAGGTTGGAGGCGGTATTAGGACACAATTGCATCGCAACCGACCGCTCCACCGGGGGGACCCTTGTAACCCCCTAGCTGCCCCACCATCGAGGGTGGTGAGGGAGGAGGATCCAGAAAATCAGTTTCTGGCAGTAAAAAGGTGCCGTCCACGACCTGTTGAGCTCCTCATGCACCTCCGGGAAGAAAGGCTGAGAACCAGCGCGGACCACCCCGAGAACCAATCGTGCAACCTTGAGGAGGTTTCCTGAAAGGGAACCACTGTTTGTTTGCTTGCTTGCTTGCCTGTTTGTTTGTTTTTTCATTGAAAAGGTCCAACGTTTTTACATGTTGTATATGATAATATAGTTTTCTCTGAAGTAAATTAGATTTTAATGTAAATATGTTTTTTTTATGTTGCAGCCTCATGCTAAAATGCTTTAAATTACTTTTTCAAATCAAACTTGACTCCATAGACCATAATCCCAAAACTGGAAAAAGATTTGGGTTAACTTTGCAATGTATTAAAAAATGTATTATACTTTAGTATAGGGACCAATTCTCACTATAAACTAGTTGCTTATTAGCATGCCTGTTATTAACATATTGGCTGTTTATTAGTACTTATAAAGCACATATTCTACATGACCATATTCTACATCCCTAATACCTAAATTTAACAACTACCTTACTAACTAGTAATAAGCAGCAAATTAGGAGATTATTCAGGCAACATTCGTAGTTAATGATTTGTTAGTAGCGAAAATGGCCTTAAAATAAAGTGTGACCAAAAATTTTTACTTACTTAATAATTACTGTTGGGTCATCTTTAGGATGTTTCTGCACTTTGATTGGAGTCCATCACATTTAATTTGATTGGACATGTTTTGGAAAGGCACATACCTGTCTACTGTATATAAGGTCTAGCATGTATAATTAAGGTATAACTGGTCTAATGCATTTCAGAGCAATAAGCAAAGACGTATTATGGCTAAGTGGCCTCTCCTCAGGACATGACACAAGAAAACCTGCTTGAAGTGCCTAAAGGACTCTCAGACTATGTGAAAGAAAATTCTCTGGTTTGATGAACCTCAATTCCAAGCATCATATCTGGAGTAAACAAGGCACTGCTCATCACCGGTGAAGCATGGTGGTGACCTATCCAGGCTCATTGGAAATATGTGCCTGTACCTACATTTCTGCAGAACTAAAAAAAAACATACCTATATGTACAAATCGCTGCAGTTTGAACACTAGAGGCAGAAAAACTCAGACAACTTTTAATCCTTTTCACACAAAGTATGATTTACCGGGACAGAGTTTCCAACACAGTTTGCTTGGTAGCTCATGTGATACAGCGTTGCACTTGTAAGGTGAAGTGCTTCAGTACGAATCCTGTGAAACTAAGGTTTGACAAAACAGCTCAAACCTGCGTATAAGAAAGTAAAATAGCACGGTTGCATCAACGATTGTGTTTTTGTGTCACTTTGCATTTGCTAACACTGTCGGGTTGGGTTTGGTGTATGTTATTTTCCAACATGATGAAGCATTAACGTTTAGTGACGATTCCCGGACATTTAAATTCTGAACCGCCACAATACATACCTGGACCAACGTAATATACCGTATTGGCCCGAATATAAGATGACCCTGATTATAAGACGACCCCCTTTTTTCAGAGGTAAGGCTTTTTAAAAACCAAATCTTGTTTTTTCTCAGTAAAACACATTTTGTCTTCAATTATTTTCATATTGCATATTTTTCCTATTTTAATTTTTGTTTTGAAAATATAGTAAAAACTGGTTAAATGTACCAACAATCACATTTAAAAAATATACACTTTTTGATATACCATTAAAAAAAAAAAAAGGTAGCCCATCTGAATTAGGACATTTAGGCTATCCATCTAATAGTAGCCTACCAAAATCTTATTAAGAGCAGAAGTTAAATCTTACTGTAGTCTTCAAATCCGGGCACTGTCTTACGTTTTAAAATCACAAAGGGAGTTTGGTCCCATCAGGACTCATGCAGCTGTAAGCTTTTCTTTTTCTTTTGTTTTTACTCGCGATCTTTACAACACGCATTACATTACGTATTTCATGGCACACTCGTGTTATGCGTATTTGGCGCCACCTATTGTTGTGGGTGTATTATTGACATGTCAAAGTGTAGACCCTGAATATAAGACGACTGCGTTTTTTCAGATGTATTTCCAAGAAAAAAACATCGTCTTATATTCGAGACAATACGGTAAATGCAGCAATATGTGCCTGTACGAACATAATAAAAACATGGCCATGGTCACGCATTGAACACACATTTTTTAGTGCCACTAACTGGACTTTTTACTTTGGAACTGCAGCAAAAAAACTGATTCAGAGCGCTCAGACGGGACTGAACGTTCACCTTCCAGTAGGACAATTACTCTAAGGACACAGCCAAGACAATACAAGAGTGGCTTAGGTAGGACTCTGTGAATGTCCTTGAGAGACTCAGCCAGAGTCCAGACTTAAACCCAGTCAAATATTTACTGAGAAACTTGAAAATGTCTGTCCACTGACGGTCTCAATCCAGCCTGAGAGAACTGAATACTTCCGCAAGGCAATGTATATCAAAATCTAAAACCATCACTGTACCATTGTACCACCACAGTACTTTTGTAACTCTACTCAGTTGTCCACTACCAATCATAAAGTCATAGCATTATAAAACTGTTAAGTGTTCATGTATCAGGTGGTCTTGTAGAAGATATTTAAGAGAGATATACAGTGGGGAAAAAAAGTATTTAGTCAGCCACCAATTGTGCAAGTTCTCCCACTTAAAAAGATGAGAGAGGCCTGTAATTTTCATCATAGGTATACCTCAACTATGAGAGACAAAATGAGAAAAAAAATCCAGAAAATCACATTGTAGGATTTTTAAAGAAGTCCACTACCAATCATAAAGTCATAGCATTATAAAACTGTTAAGTGTTCATGTATCAGGTGGTCTTGTAGAAGATATTTAAGAGAGATATACAGTATATTAGGGAAAAATAGAGGTGTGTCACCTACTGCATTACAAAGTTGCTTTTATATTATTACCATGACCTTCTCTCAGACCTCCAGTATTTTTCTGCTTCTTTTCTCTCATTTTTATTTTTTTTCAGTCAGGCAGTATGCTCTGCACCTTCTAAGCATGTTAAAGAATAGCTTTTTTCTCCAGTGTCCCTATTGACTTTTTTTGATGTCATGCTTTGCCAGTTGCCATGAAATGTTACAAGGTCCTCTCGGGTTCAGGAAGCAAAAATCCCATTCATCTTCTCTGTAGAGAAACTGATTTTTAATGATAATATTTAAACCATTAAAGGCAGACCTAGCATGAGCTCAAAAGTTGTTAGAGGATGATAAATAAAATTACTATAAAATTACTGAACATATAATTCTGTACCTTTAATATTTTGTCATACATTTCTAATCGGTCTTATTTTACATATTGGGCAATAACCTGGTCTGTAGTTTTATAGTGTATTGACTTTTTTCAGTCTTTTGCAGTGCTGAAAGTTTATTCTGTCATAAAATACATTAAGTACACAGTTTTTTACAGCAATAGTTGCTCCGTACCAAATGTTTAATCTTGTGATCTCAGAGCTCATTGATTTGGTTCATGACTTAGACTATTTTTATTGAAAAAATGTTTTAGATGCATAGAGAAATACTTCCAGAAACAAAGCCAGCAAAAATTGGCAGGTACTATCATAACAGTGCTGCTCAGTGCCAAACATCAAATACATGTTTGTTTGTTTTTTTCTTGGGCAATGTAGTCAGTATATCAATGGTTGTTTCTCCAAACGAGACATCCCCTTAACATCTACAATTCTCTTAGATGGTTGGGTAATAAAGTCCTGCCCAATCTCCTTTACAATTCATTTTAGTTTCATTTATTGATTATTATCATTTAATGTTGTGGGGTGTAGTTGTCCTGCTATATTAACTGATAATGAGCTCAGAGTGATCATCCTATAATCAGGCTGCTGAAACATTGTTTATCTTTACCGTGTTGAAGGATCACATTAAATAATCTCTCGTCCTCACTCTCCTTGTTATAACAGCTACCTGCGGGGGCAATGTGACAGGGCCTGCTGGGGTAATTCTATCACCCAACTATCCCCAACCCTACCCACCAGGAAAAGAGTGTGACTGGCGGATAAAAGTCAGCCCTGACTTTGTCATCGCTTTAATCTTCAAAAGGTAATGTGCTCACACATCACTGAGTGCCTCTCACTCTCATGACACCCCGAAGGGGTGTAACATCTCTTACATGTTTATAGTCACAAGTGCATTTTTAAACTCCAGTTTCTATAAATTTGAAGTGTATTTGAACATATTTAATCTGGTTTTAATTTTGAAATGTGGTTGTGAATTGAGAAAATGTTCTCTGACCTCTTGACAAGTTTATTGTGCTACATAAATATACTGTAAGATTCAGAACTCAGACCTTCCTCATTAGTCCAAAAATTTATTTAATTAAAACCAAGCTGCTAAAACAAGTCATTTTGTAATCCCTCCTTTTAATACACAATAGAGATTAATACAAGACTCCCTGCACAGGCACAGAACAACACCTGCTTCTTCATCGTTGTCTCTTTGGCCTATCCATGAACCGACAGGATAAAAATGTCAAAAATGCATCAATTGACTATTGATGCATTTTTGGTAAACCAATCACAAATCGACACAGACTTTGCAAATATACTTTTTAAAGAAAGATATAGAACTGACAGTATTGTCATAACATATAGGTGACTATTTTAATTATGCTTAATGCTTAAAGGGGTCATATGATGCTTTTTTAAAGATCATAATTTTGTGTATTTGGTGTAACAGAATATGCTGACATGCTTTAATGTTCAAAAAACACATTCTTTTTCAAATACTGTACATTATTGTAGGTCCTCTATGCTCCGCCTCTCTCAAACGCTTAGTTTTCTACAAAGTCCCCCCTTCCGACAAGTGCAGTCTGCTCTGATTGGCCAGCTGATCTCTCGCTCTCTCTTTCTTGCGCTCTCGCGCTCTCTCTCTCGCTCTCTCTCTCTTGCGCTCTCTCGCGCTCTCTCTCTCTTACACAGGCACAGAACAACACCTGCTTCTTTTTTTGCGCACACACACACACGATGCGCAAAACTCCGCATTTGAACAGTCAATAGCAAATACTTAAACTAATAACAAAACAGTAGCTGATTCAGAAGCGCCAGATTGTCATAGCAAAGTCAGAATGACCTCCTCTCCTAGGTTCACGAAACGGTCGTCCATAAAATGCATTGCTGTTCTGTTGTAAGTGATCTTAAAGATTCCTAAATGCATCTACTTTCGGAAGGCCAAATAAAGTGCTTTTGCTTTCACACTGAAACACACAGCGTCTCCCTGACATGCTGCTTCAACACTAACTGCGGTTACTGAAACCACCCCTTCTTTCTTTGCGTGCACATTTGGGCGGTATTATGCTAATATTTCCACATAGTGAGGGATATATGTGGGGGCGTGTTAGAACAAGCCATTTTAGGGGGGCGTGGCAGAGTCTTAACTTTGATAAAGAATATCTCTTTGGTTTTGAGACTTTAGTCTTTGCAACTTCAGGGATCTTATCTATGCACAATCAGCTTGTAACACTCCAAAGAGAAAGGAAAACTTGAAATTGCATCATATGACCCCTTTAATTAAAGAAATAGAAAAATAATACTCCCTTTATAATCACTGGAGCTGTCAGTCACTTCAGTTCAGCGCTGACTGAGTTCTGTACTCTGGCCAAAAATCCCATTATAATCAATGCCGCTGTCTACACTTCTCATTGAATCTCATATGTAAATTGTGTTTGCATTGTGTTGATTGTGTTGTTTATAATGAAAGCACTTGTGAGAGTGCAAATTTCAAGTTACAATGGCAAGATCATTGTGTTCACACACTCAACAGACATGACTGTGATACAATGTTCAGCGATGGGAGTAGATCTAAATGTTATGCTATAATCAACCCTTTCATCAAATAGTAAATCTCAGAAGGTGTACTAGTCAAAAACATACCAAAGGTTTGCAAAAGATACATTAAACATAACATGTATACAAGGGGTTAAAATTTATTTGTAAATTATGACCATTTTTGATGTAAAAAAAAATCATACTAATTATATGCACCTCGGGAAACATTATTAAAACAAACAAATAAAAATAATAAAATAATAATTTAGTTCACGACCCCTTTAATAAACAAACATTCAGTGAACAGGGACTATGCCAGGTACATATGTAGCATTTCTAGACAAATCAATATGCCGTTGCCAGATTACATTGAGTCAATATTTCATTTTGTTTAATAAATAAACTTTAACTTTATCATTGCGGGGCTCTTAATTTCAGAGAATACTATCATTTACCTTAAAGTCTTTAAAATGGAGCCAGACTGCATGGAGCAGATTTAGAAGATGAAAACCTGAAAAAGAATTTCTAAGCTAATGATTTTTATTTTATTTTTTTGTAGGGGTGGACTCCACGACATGGCAGCAGCAGCAACAATACTACAGCGAGAATCAAAGTTACGCCTTCTTTCTTTGCGTGAACATTTGGGCGGTGTTATGCAAGTCTTCCCACACAGTGACGTAGACATGTGGGGGCGTGTTAGAACGAGGCGTTTTAGGAGGGCGTGGACAAGTCTTAACTTTTATAAAGAATATCTCTTTGGGTTTGTGACTTTTGTCTTTGCAACTTTAGGGATCTTATCGATTCACGAACCGCTTGTAACACTCCAAAGAGAAAGGAAAACTTGAAATCGCATCACATGACCCCTTTAAAAAACGTAAGGATTTTGGATACTGTCCCAAATTCTGATTTCAGTAAGGAGTACGTCAACACAGCCACAGCTAGGACAACTACTGTATGTTCGTATAGCCATTTCATGGGGTCTTTAACAGCACCGCCAGATTTTGGATTTACTTGTGCCATTGGCATTGAAGTTTGGCATCTGTACTGATCTGTACTAGCAGTGAAGTAGTCATCAGCTGCCATGTTCGTGGCATATAGATCTCACATCAGTTAATTAGCAGAAGTTATCACTCCACTGTATGCATGACGTCAATAATGTGACCATATTTGGGAAACAATCGTGAGTGGCTAGTTAGTTTCCACAATGGCGTATTGTAACGTGGTAGTTAATCAGTGAGTGACATTGTTGTACGAGAAACACACCCCTGGAGTGCTAAATTCATGCATTAGTGAAAGAGCATATGCTAAATGGCTCGCAAGGGTGCAACTTTGCTGTGATTAGTCAAAAAAAAAGCTCTTTAAGTGGTATTGAGTTATATGTTGTAGTTCTCTTCAGCAATACTATTAACCTTTCTCAGTGAATACCTGGCAATATTCCCCACGGAAGAGCATTTTGTTCGCCAATTCGCTCTTTGTAAATGCTCTTTTAAAAAGAATGTGAGTTTGTATTGCGAAAATCAGGGCATGCGACAATGACAATGCACCGTCCCTAACGTGCTATGCACCTCCCTGAAATCATTTCTACTCCCAGCGGCCCTTTTTATATGATGATTATGGTTGAGTAAAAGTGCAGTTCATGGATTGTTGAATATTTTAATTGTAATTATTTTAATGGCAGCCTATTGCACAGTGTAGATGAACTCTGACTTCAACCTTTTGTCTTTGCTCCACATGAATACCCAATGCATTTAAAAGCTCGCTTGCCAATGTATTATATTGCTTTGTTGATGGTCTCAACATCCCACAATGCTTCAGGATTTCACTTTCATGTCGTGCCATTAGCTTCGCCCCGTGTTTGTCGGGAAACTGAGAGATGCATGGGAGTTTGATTTTTGCTACGAAAGCTCATCAGATAACACAATCACAATTCACAGGTGATGGGACTATTCAAATTCAGTGGTTGAAATCCTGGTGGAGCATCTAATTTTGCAGTATTGATTATATTTTTGATAGTATTTCATTGCATTTCTTCTGACTTCAATTTAAAGGTGAAGTATGTAATATCTGCTAAAACTGTTTTTTAAAAAATTTTGAAGTCTATATCATTAGTGGGACATTTGTGTTGTTTCTGGACGTGTGTAGCACATGTTGCAAACAAATAAATAAACAGGTTTGTTTGGCATTTCAACAGTGATTGTGAATCATCACAATTGCATGAGTAATTTGCAAAGGTTCTGCAAAGACTGCAGTAATTGGAAAAAAAAACTATGCAATATAACTAAATAAACACTATGTATAAAAATGGTCCGTTTAATTTTTACGGGTGGGAGAGGATGGAAATGGTCATAAAAAGCTAAGCAATTTAAATTTTTACAAAGTAGCCTTGACTAACATTGTAAGTGGACCTTTAATGTTTGATATGACCTTGTTAATATTAGAACTGCACATGTTCGGAGTAGGAGCCATTGAAAGGATGCTGCTTTCTCCTTCATGAATCATTGGTGTTGTCTATGTAATTGTTCCCAAGCTCAGATCTGAAAGTGATTATATCATTGTTTGCTGTTTGTTCTTTGATTGCCACAACAACACACTATTCTGAGGCCTAAATATGTATCTCACTCTCTCCATCGGAGCCTTAATTAGAACATGTCATATATTTCAATGAAATGATGGAGTCTTTTTCTCTTTGTTGTTGTATTTTCTTTTGGTTAATTCAATGTCCTTATTTGCTCACTGTTTCTTTATGCAAAGCCAATCTTTTTATCTGATGCTGTTCATCACACACCAGTAAACACAATTATTAATGCCTTTACTAGGGGAAAGAAATGAATATGACAATAATACAGTCCAAAGACTTTTATACCTTGAGGTACAGCACAACAGACTGAGAAATAGAAAAATATTAATATATTATAGTGGCCCTTAAAAACATGTACAAACATGGTTAATTTACGATTCATTATTTTATGGATCCAGAATATATATATATATATATATTTATACAACAGTTCGTTCTGGTTCTCAAATCTGATTGGTTGAGAACCGTGAGATATTGTACTGGTATCGCTACAGGATGCCCTTTCACAATTTTGTATCACTCCGCTTGTTCTAGCCGGGTCTATGTTTTTTTTTGTAACTATTCACTGAGCTAATCATAGAGTACATTAGTTAATATAAGAAAAAATGTCTAGCTTCGCGGTCTCTCTCTCATTTGGATGCACGTCTTGCCGCATTGTTTCTCTCTTATAACCTCATTATTTCTCACTAATAACCTAACTGAAGCAGCACATGGGGCGATCTCATGATGATATGCATATCAGGGTAAGAGGGACTGTGAAGATTATGTTTGAATGTTAAGCTTCCAACTCCTGAAGGCAGCATATATGATATAAATGATGACAGGATATTAATTTTTGGGGCCTATTCCTTTTAGCCTGTGTGGTACACTCCAGGTGCACTCACTCTTCCTGTGTTGTAGCAGAAACAAGGAAGATTGTGTTGCACACTTGCAATTTTGCAGACAGAATCTTCCCCACCTCCTTCCCACTTTCGCAGGTCCCTAAAGCGCAGACAGATAGCTGTTAACTGTCAAGTTGTTTGGCAGCCTCTCCAAGCACCACCTCCGGAGTTTTCTCCAACTGTCCTTCTCCCCATGTCGGGTGCCAGAAGGACAGAGACCATCTTCTGCTGCCCCGGCGCCTTCACCTGCCTTTCCCCTGGTGTTAGTTTGCTTTAATGCATGATGCCCTCAAGCAACTGTCTGCTCCCTCTTCACACTCACTGTCGATCTTGCTTTTTCCTCTTATGCTACCTCTCTTTTTCCTTCTGTCTGTTACCTGTCTCAGCCCTGGGAATGGCTGGCAGGGAACACAAGTGTGGGATACGATTGTGCATCTGAGTTGAATTACAGGTACTAGGGCTGTCAATCAATTAAAAATCGTGATCAAATGACTGAAATCAGCATTTCTCAACAGGCGTGTTCTGAGAACATTGAAGGATGCTGGAAGGTGGCATTTGTTTAAGGCGGGTTTATACTAAAGATTCACGGTGAGACAAGCTAAAACCTGTAACCGCTTGCAAAAGAATACGGTCTGCAGCATTCTAACTAGGGATGCACCGATACCACTTTTTCCAGTACTCACCCGATACCGATACTTTTATTTTTGGTATGTGCCGATACCGAGTACCGATACCAATACCAATATTTTCATTGCATTTGTACATTTTTAAAACATTGGGTACAGAAACCAAAAGAGTATGTATAATGTTAGTCGGTTAACTTCATTTATCAAATAGATACAGTCAAACCAAAATTTATTCAGACACCTTCAACATTTCTCACATTATCACAGTTTATTCGCTATAGTTTAGGAAATGGTAATAAAATATGATAAGAACCCAAGAGTTAAACTGTGTCAGAACAAATTCAGCTTGATAATGTCAGATAACTTTGATAGAAAGGTATGTAATGGATTACAATAAACCAAAAATTATTCATTCAGCTGTCAATATGTACACACCTATCAATACTTTGTCGGCTGACCCTTACACTCTAAAAATGCTGGGTTGTTTCAACCCAATTTTGGGTCAAATATGGACTAACCCAACGGTTAGTCCATATTTGACCCAAAATTGGGTTGAAACAACCCAGCATTTTTTAGAGTGTTAGGGTCACCTGACTATTTATACTTAATGACAGCATATAGTCTCCTGGGCATGCTGTCAACCAGGTTCATGCAAAAAATTCGGACTCGGTCTGAATAATTTTTGGTCCCAAATTTGTATAAATTTTACTGCTAGTCTACTGTATGAAGAATTTTTGGGTATGATTTGTCACAGTTTACTTTATTTTGCTTCTCTCTATGGTAGTCTACATCATCTTTAATTTAATAGCATTAGAGCTGCTCCATTGCAGCGGCTTAGTACTGTAATCACACGATTTGCTGTAAAAATGCAGGGAACCACTCGCTATAAATCTCCTAACTGTGATATTTTCATAAATAGAAGTTGTGTTTTTTTCATCTGAAACAGTGATTTATTTTCCAAAGCCACTCATATAATGCAGAAACACTCATGAAGCAAGCAAAACACGTGCAACGCGCACACATATTTGTACTGGTGCAGAATGAGAGGGACAAGTAAAGTACAGCCTAGCGCATTTCACACAGGGTGTTAGTTTCACTTTCGCCAGAAAGTCGTGTATGCTTAAAGGTGAAAATAAATGACGTTTATAGTTGTAACGAATCAGCTCATGATTAATATGAATAATTAACCATAACTATTCCAGTATCTGGAACTTGAATCGAAAATACTAAAGGTTCTCAGGGCAC